>NC_139709.1:49455881-49463381 GCF_964188405.1 Protomyctophum parallelum | reverse complement strand
GCCGTTAATGGTGTGGTGGAACTGAAGAGTGACTATACTCAACATCCTCGTATACTCAACCTTTTTTCAGTCATGGTTTAAGCCGAAGCGTATTATGCCCACCTTATTCATGTTTAGAGTAATTATCACATTGATATATCCTGAAACAAAAACAAAACAAAAAGGAAAACAGATTATCAACAATGCTGTACTTCTCCCTCTGGTTTAGGGTTTAAGGTGACTGCACACGTACAGAGTCTGTTATTTTCCATAACTGTTTTTGACTGGGATACATCCCCAGTCCTACACATTTAGCTGGCGAAAAAGGGTGCATTTCTTAAAAATGTTGGTTCACTATCGCTTCCCAAGTTCCCATGCTCTTTAGGGGCAGTCACAGATTTAGATAAATTTGTTCCCAATGTAGACATGTACCTCTGTGAGTATTTCCATGCATTTTACTGTACCATTAATTTATAATAAAACAATTAAGTATTTGATTATCCCCAACAGCTTCAATGGAAACATAAGATACTGATACAATGATCTAATCAAATTGTTATTGTTCCCAATGTAGATATGTACCTCTGTGAGTATTCCCATGCATTTTTACTGTACCATTAATTTATAATAAAATAAAGTAACTTATAAAATCATCTAATCAAATTGTTATCACATACCAACTACATGGTA
Source organism: Protomyctophum parallelum (assembly GCF_964188405.1). NCBI lineage: Eukaryota > Metazoa > Chordata > Actinopteri > Myctophiformes > Myctophidae > Protomyctophum > Protomyctophum parallelum. The sequence continues at coordinate 49,462,712 of NC_139709.1, read as the reverse complement.
TTGTTGGCAGGGAGTGTGCCGTGAAGATAGACATTTCACTGAACAGGATAACGGTAACAATGTCATGAGATCGAGATGTCGGAAGATCGTCTGCACTAGGCCTTCAAAGCCTTGGATATCAGGTATGTGTGCTTGTGTAGCTTTAGCAGATAGACATTATGCAAGTGATGCAATGCTAGTGTGCTGCCATAATACTCTGGGACTGGCCACATACAGTATATAGTGGAAAGAAGCGACTATTTTCGTAGTCATCTTTCTTTTCACAAAATCCATTCATTGCCTTTCCAAAAATGACTTCCCAAAATTGCTCTGGCCCGGGATTGTGACGGGATTGGTTTATTTTCTGTAGGAGTGGGACATATCTGTTATAATGATGATGATTGGTCAAAATATGAATAGTTAAAACTTAAGAGGACAGCGTAGTTTTAAACAATTGAAAAGACGTTTAGTGAACGAATATGGACAGGTAGATTGTTCCACTCGCCTTCAAACACCCTGATCCTGGTTCTAAATGCCTCTGATTGTTCTCTCTGTCTCTTATATCATGCTGCAAATTTACTGTACTTCAACATGCTGTCCTTTAGGTACATGTGCATGTTTGCACTGTATTCATTCAAGGATGTTGTTAATGCAGGATATGGCTTATGCATGTCTGTTATGGTTTTTGGCTTCCTGTGTATGTTCATCATCTTTACATCTTTATATCATTGCATGAATATGATACTGAATATGATACTATGTTGCAGGTGATTGGGTGGGGTGGGAGCGACTAGTTTTAGGAGAGCTTTGTTGTTTGTTTTGTCCTTCATTATGTATGCATGGATGTGTTTGTTGTATTGTTCTGTATTTGCTGTATGTTGCTGGACCCCCTTGAAAAGGAGATGATACATATCAAGCTGACCTGAGATCAGATTCATACGAGGTTTCCACTGGACACACACTGGTCTGATTAACCCATTCTGACCTGAGATCAGATTAAAAAAAATGTCAGTCGTTCTTCGATTTTTCAAAAATAGCAGACCTACAAGCTCGTAGCGCACCACTCGGTGGCGCGCTATGAGCTTGTAGATCTGCTATTTTTCAATAGCTAAAGCATAACATGATGCTGACACCAAAATGGGTTCCCGTTCAGAAAGAGCTTTAAACATAAAATACGTTAATACAATTGGAACTTTAAAGAAAACCTGTGAACAATTTGCTGCATATAGTCACTCCTCTCTCTCCCCCGTTTCCGGTCTTTCTCCACTTTATCAAAATAATGCCGAAAATCCCCCGAAACAAATCTTGTTTGCTCAGCTGCTTCATTCATTTTACAGCTATACCTGAATGTCTGGAGATGTTTTCAGGAAATGTTGTGTTTCGCTCGCGCACGCACGCACGCGCGCACACACACACGCACACACACACACACACACACACACACACACACACACACACACACACACACACACACACACACACACACACACACACACACAGGTGGTGAGTGTTGTTGTCTTGATGTACTGTACAGTCCGGTGGCGTGCTCAGATCATCCTGTCTAAATGACTTCCTGTTTCCTGTTTCTGACTCTGCTTCTTCCCGTCCAAACTTCCCGTCTGCCGAAAACCACGTGGAGCGAAAAAGGGTCCAAAATAAATAATTAAATCCAGAAGTGATGTGTCATATACAGTACCGGCCGTGAATAAATACACATCACGCCCACACACACACCACCAGCGCACACCTGCGACCTTTACCCCGGCATCCGTACGGCACGAGCACACACAGCGCGCACGCACGCACGCACATCCTTGTGACCCCGTTATGGCTTATTTCTGCTTACTTGTGCATCGGTGTCACGCACCAAAAATATCAGATCTACAAGCTTGCAGACTGAGCTAGTGATCTTTTTATTTTATTTTTTATTCACAATCACTTCTGCTCCTTTGATGCAAAATCCTACAGTGGAATTATCTCTAGATGTATCCATTCAGTCAGATAATGTACAAATGGAACCACACTCCTCACTCGGGGTGAAATTAACACATCAGGAATTGACTGTGTGTCAATTTATTATGTTCTCTCTCTTAACTGTGAAACCCAAAACAAATCCTGCCGTACAGTATTTCCCATGTTTGTTCCTCTTTTAAGTATTCAAACATCGCACGCGCACGCATGTGCGTACACACACACACACACACACACACACACACACACACACACACACACACACACACACACACACACACACGTAATACGCAAAGAACAGTGAAACAGCATTGTTCTGTTGTTCTGCTGGGACGTTCCGTGCCGTCGTTTGATGCTGACAAAGACAAGTGCGCGCACGCGCGCCCACACACACACACACACACACACACACACACACACACACAGAGAGAGAGAGAGAGCACCACAGGATGTTTATGTCCCCAGTAACCTCTCACCTCATCGCCCACTCCCCCCCCCCCCCCCCCACCCTCTCGACCCCCCCAGTCCCGCCCCGTCCTGCCCCCGTCCTGCCCCCCCCGGCTCGTTAATACACCGCACAACAGGAACTAGCATCATGGTGAGGTCATGTCCCACTTCCTGTTGGACAGATTAATACGGTACCATGACGGCCCGGTCAAGGTGAAACTGTCTTGCGCGTGTGGTGGAACATGCACGCGCACATGCACACATGCACACATGCAGCAAAAAATAAATAAAAGAAGGTGGGAGGAGGAGGCCAACGCTGTGGGTTACAGAGGGGTCGTTGCGGTGCCTCGTATAACGGCCAGGGTGCACTCCATCATTCCATGACGGTTGTGATGATCTGCCGTCATATTTATTTCCCATCTCTTCTTGTGTCCGTTTGTCTGACACACTCAAATACATATTTAACCACATGAACCCTGGTGTCCCTATATATCTGGGGGTGAACATCTCTATAAGCTCGCGACACGTCGGCAGTAACAAGGGCAGTGATGTCAAGGTAAAGTATAAGAGAGAACTAGTGAACTATAGGGCTCGCTGAAAACCCACAATGTATGATGTAGGCCTACAGTAGAAAATGTATTAACACATTCTGACCTGAGATCAGATTCATACGAGGTTTCCACTGGACACACGCTGGTCTGACGAACCCATTCTGACCTGAGATCAGATTCTAAAAATGTCAGTCGTTCTTCGATTTTTTTCAAAAATAGCAGACCTACAAGCTCGTATCGCGCCACTCGGTGGCGCGATATGAGCTTGTAGATCTGCTATTTTTCAATAGCTAAAGCATGACATGATGCTGACACCAAAATGGGTGCCCGTTCAGAATGGGTTAAAGCTGAAGAAAAAAGTTATATGGGCATATATACTAATGACATCAGGGATCTCCGAATATGGGCATAAAAGGGACACAGACAGACGGGTACTCTCACTACTCTGACAGAGCCCCGGCACTATAACTCAAGAGACATATTGGTACGTAGGACAGGTGGTGCAACATTATTCTGTATAGGTGTGAAAAATACCAGCATGAATACAATAACTGTTGAAGTTTGAACTAGATTTCTAGCACAAAGTATGTGTTCGATGCCGAAGAAAGTGATTTAGAAGAAGAATGAAGAAAGAATGTGTGCTCGAATCATGGTCGTGATGAAATAATAGTCCAAAATAGTCCTCGTTTACCTAGTAAATGCTGGCGATGTTTATCGTGCGGTTTTTACGATACTGTGATTGACAGACTGAGAGCTGCTCGCATGCCAGTGCTGTTCTGTGGGAACATGACAAGTAGTTGAGTTGAATTAAGGGCAATACATTAGTTTTTGCAATTGACCCACATTAACAATGCTTCAACATGTCTCATCCGCCACGATGAAGCTCTAAAAATGAGGGTAAGCAGCGAGGAATTAATGAGGGTGGAGAGATCATTTGTTTACAACAGGATTTATTTTGTCCGTGTTGGGGAGGGTGCTGAATTGCGTACAATTTTGAGGCCTACTTTACTTGAGTATTTCCAATTGCCAGTACTTTTACTTCTACTCCACTAGATCCAAATATTGTACGTTTACTCCACTACATTTATTTGAAAACTTTAGTTACAAGTCACTTTGAAGATTTTAATTATTATTATACAAAACATACATAAGCAATATATACCGGTATATACGTATATATTTCGGCCATTTAAAAATATCCGATCTACGAGCTCACAATGCGTCGCATGATTTTCATACAGTTGAAAACCTGCAAAACGGGACATTCTGCATAATGGCTACATTCTACTTCATTCTGAACGGGCACCCATTTTGGTGTCGGCATCATGTTATGCTTTAGCTATTGAAAAATAGCAGATCTACAAGCTCATATCGCGCCACCGAGTGGCGCGATACGAGCTTGTAGGTCTGCTATTTTTTTTTAAATCGAAGAACGACTGACATAGAAACATAGCTTTATCAGAAAACTGTCAGGATGTAGAAGAAGTTTATAGAATCTGATCTCAGGTCAGAATGGGTTAAAGCACATTTTTATACAAATACTGTTTTATACTTTTACTCAAGTATACATTTTGAATTCCAGGACTTTTACTTGTAATGGAGTATTTCTATATTGCGACGTTGATACTTACATTACATTTGTGTACTTCTTCCACCACTGGTGTTGTTCCTCCACAGGCCGGTCGGCTCCATCCATGCATCATTTTGCTAATGAGTGAGTGACATCTGCTGGGGAGTTGTGTGACAGAGCACTGTCACTGAGACAGGCCTGCCTGTGCTCTGTGAGTGGGACTATAGTATACAGGCTATCTATTTGTCTATATACACACCACTGTATCACAAACAGTGGTATAGCCATTATACCAATTTTTTTGTTTCAAAACATTAAAAAAAAAAAACATTCTGAAAAAAACAGATTTCATGAATGAACCCATTCTGACCTGAGATCAGATTCATACGAGTTTTCCGCCGGACACACACTGGTCTGATGAACCCATTCTGACCTGAGATCAGATTCTAAAAATGTCAGTCGCTCTTCGATTTTTCAAAAATAGCAGACCTACAAGCTCGTATCGCGCCACTCGGTGGCGCGATATGAGCTTGTAGATCTGCTATTTTTAAATAGCTAAAGCATAACATGATGCTGACACCAAAATGGGTACCCGTTCAGAATGGGTTAATACCAAATGAAATGTTTTATTTCCAAGTTAATTTCTTGAATAAATAAAAGAAGATCTAAGAAATTCCATAAATTAGAAAACTAATAATGTATGAGAAGTTAAGAAAATAGCCGATCTGCAAGCTTGTAGATCGGCTATTTTCACTATACTTTGGGTCCCGGGCAAACTTCTAATATCTCTTTTGGGTCACAGGCTAAACAGTTTGGGAACCACTGCTCTCTCTACGGATCTGTGTGTCTGTCTATCTCCATTTCTGTGCATCTGTGTGTACGTGCTTGTCCATTTGTCTGTCTGTCCGTCACTACTGTGTAATCATATCACAATGCTTGAATTTCTCAGATGAATTCGATTTCAAATGGGCCACCTGTAGCCTATACTATACGCAGGCCTACCTCCCATCCCATCCTTCATTTTGTTCTTTTGTTTGTTTGTTCTTTTATAATTTGACGCTCCTTTCGTCTCATAGCTTGTAAAGTCACTGCATCATTGCTCAGAGAGATAGATGGCTGTGGCTGTCTAGACTTTTCCCTCATAAGAAGTTTGTGAGCTGGGAGATAGCCACTGTGGGTGTGTGTGTGTGTGTGTGTGTGTGTGTGTGTGTGTGTGTGTGTGTGTGTGTGTGTGTGTGTGTGTGTGTGTGTGTGTGTGTGTGTGCGTGTGTGCACACGCGCGTGCGGACTCATAAGAGTTTGTGGGGAGTGGAATATAAGCTTCCTTCCATTTCCAATCATTTGTCTGCCAGCTCTCTACAAAAGAAAATTGAGATGGAATGGAAGGTCTGTATTGCTCCACATGCTCACTGCAGTCTCCCTCATGTTGTTATTCAATAGCTGTTAAAAAATAAATCATACCTGTGTGAACCGAGCAGTGCGGGCTGTTCAACAACACTGCTGGCTGGCTGCACTTAGTTCTCAGTGTGAAAGGCCCTTTTAGTCTGCTCAACAGTGCCACTTTATAGGACGGTCATCCAGTGGTATTGCAGCCGTTCGTACCGCAGACAGACAGACAGACAGACAGACAGACAGACAGACAGACAGACAGACAGACAGACAGACAGACAGACAGACAGACAGACAGACAGACAGACAGACAGACAGACAGACAGACAGAGGAGCGGTTAGGCACCGCTCCAAAAACAGACCATCCAGTCTGTAAAAAAAAAACGGTCAATCAATTAGCTTTTTGCGACCAGCGCCTAAAACTGAAAGAGGACATAGAGGACAATAGACAATAAACCCAGCCACTCCATTTCATATCTCCATTACACTATAGTAATACTTGCAAAGTTTAAATGATGTCCATTCATGAATGCTGGGTGTTTTTCACTCATGCAAGGTCCTCTAATACCAGTGGTTCTCAAAGTGGGTCCGTGAAGGGGTTCCAGTAACCTGACGCTGCCAGATCCAAGAAGCTTGCTACACAAATTTGTTTCACAGCTTATTGGGATCTGGGATCGCGGAAGCAAATTCGATGACGGGGCTGTTCCTTTTTTTCAAGATACTTGGTAGATGATTGGATGGGACCGTCTGTCTATCACCGTGTGGGCGTGCAAACACAACCAATCATATTGACGTGTCTATATAGTTTCACATCCGGTTTCGCACATATCCCGCCCTTAGCTCACGCTGATTGGTCCGGTACGGAACGGATTTTTGTCAGCTCAACTGCCTGAGAGATCCCAGATGATTGCTGTGTTGGGGAAC
>NC_139709.1:49445881-49453381 GCF_964188405.1 Protomyctophum parallelum | reverse complement strand
TCGCTGTTATGCATCTGTGGCTCCTCCATGTGCAACAGTCATTTGTGCGTGCATGGGTTTGTATAGGTGCGTGTTTGCGGAGCGTGGTTCAATTAACCCATTCTGACCTGAGATCAGATTCTAAAAGTCGTTCTTCGATTTTTCAAAAAATAGCAGACCTACAAGCTCGTAGCGCGCCACTCGGTGGCGCGCTATGAGCTTGTAGATCTGCTATTTTTCAATAGCTAAAGCACGACATGATGCTAACACCAAAATGGGTTCCCCGTTCAGAATGGGTTAAAAGTTAAAATGGCTTGCCATATTAGCGTGCATGAGTAGCGTGTGGTAACATGCAGTGTGGTGGAGAAAGTAAACAATTGTTTTACTTAAGTAAAAGTATCAATACTGCAATGTAGAACTACTCCGTTACAAGTAAAATCCCGGAAATTCAAAATGTACCAAAAGTAGAAAGTAGCCTACTCAAGTCACTATGCAAAATTTCCCATTTCAAGTTTTCAAATGTATATGTATTTTGAAAATAGCAGATCTACAAGCTCACCATGCATCAGATCGCGACGCATTGTGAGCTTGCAGATCGGCTATTTTCAAATGGCCGAAACGACCAAAGAAACTAGTAATTATAGTTTTCAAATAAATGCAGTGGAGTAAAAGTACAATATTTGCCTCCGAGATGTAGTGGAGTAGAGGTAAACGTAGTGGAAATTGGAAATACTCAAGTAAAGTGCAAATGCCTCAAAATTGTACTCAAGTACAGTACTTAAGTAAATGTACTAAGTTACTTTCCACCATGTGGGTAATGTGAGAATTGATGCAGAGGGCTGACCTCTCATTTCAATGGAGACATTTTTTGGTTCCGCTCTCAGCCGGCAGAGTTAAAGCATTCTGACCTGAGATCAGATTCATACGAGGTTTCCGCCGGACACACACTGGTCTGATGAACCCATTCTGACCTGAGATCAGATTCTAAAAATGTCAGTCATTCTTCGATTATTCAAAAATAGCAGACCTACAAGCTCGTATCGCGCCACTCGGTGGCGCGATATGAGCTTGTAGATCTGCTATTTTTCAATAGCTAAAGCATATAACATGATGCCAACACCAAAATGGGTGCCCGTTCAGAATGGGTTAAAGCAGGGGAGCAGTTTGTCCTCATTAGATCTCTTCTACTCTGAACAGATCTATTCTACTCAGTTTGTCCTCATTAGATCTCTTCTACTCTGAACAGATCTGTTCTACTCAGTTTGTCCTCATTAGATCTGTTCTACTCAGTTTGTCCTCATTAGATCTCTTCTACTCTGAAGCCAGAGAACAAAGCAAAGGTAAGGAACGTCATCTGGTAGAACAGGAGCTTTTTTTTACCACAATAGCATTGAAGTGAGGATGCACCGATGCATCGGCCACACATCGGCATCGGCCGATATTTGCCGTTTAATATCCGTAAATATCGGCAAATGCAGCTGACATGCAGCTGACATATGCAGCTGACATATATCTGACGTTGATAAGCATACATTTTGCGCTGCATGGCTATGTTTGTGTGTTGGTTATCTGCAGCCTACCAAGCTGTAGATTGTGGACATTTATTTCAATCATTCAATCCGTTTGAAATAGCCCTAAAGATGAAAACTAAATTAATATCAACATCTTAATACTGTCCAATACTTCGATACGGAGGGGGTGAAATTATGACACGCTCAAAAAACACTTTGTGTTTGAAATAGATACTGGTGCTTTTAAGGTGTGATCTGGGGCCTTATAAGATGAATAGAAAATGAAAATAAACATCCTAATTCTGTCCGATAATTAGATAGGGAGGGGCGTGAAGTTATGACAGGCAGGTGTTGCTGTCAGAATATGAGAAAGAAAACACTTTAACATCTTAATACTGACCGTTTCGCTTTCTCAAGTTCAGTACAGACAGAATGAATTCAATTTTCAGGGGGAAGTAACGCCCACATTAGGGACGCCACAACGGAAGTGGTAACATCTTTTTTGTTGCAAAGTGGCAAAATATTAGCATGTGTCTGCATGTGTACTACAGTACTACTCACGCACACCGTCTTCTGTGCATATGTTTATATCACTACAATGAGATGTACAGTACTATACCACACAGTCACTGATATGTGCAACTACAATGAACATTATCATACAGAAAGAAATGTCCTGATATATACAGGTCCATGCTGCCTTGTCTGCTTTATGGTTATAGATTGGGCACATTTCATAAGTGCAGGATCGCCGGCTTCAGGGAGGCAGAGATGTATTGGCCGTATAAAAATGTGTTCTGCCGTATAGTTAATCATTTATCCAGCTATAGCCTCTTCGTTCCTTTAATATCTACGGCCCGGACTGGGCCTATAAAGCATAGTTTGCCATGAAAGCGACAAAATAATTATAATAATTCGTAAGGTGTTTCCCCATCCATTCTGTTCCTCAGTAGAAATGCATGGGGAAATATCAAGTTGCATTTATATATATATACAGTTCTTTATTTCTTTCTTTCTTTCTCTGTCTCTCTTTCTTTCCTCAATGTCTTTGTTTATCCACTCATTTTCATGTCTCTTCCAAGGTGCAAACGGGTCACAATCAGGCAATGTGCATTACATTATTTAAATCCACTAGCAACACGAGGACATGTTAGAGGGAGAAGCAGTTTATCCAACTCAAATCAACTTCCGACCTTCTGACTAGAGTTTCCATGTAGGTAAGACTACCGTGATTAGTATCATTACCATCACCTGGGTGGCTCAGTCGTGTAACTTCCCCGCTGTTAAGCAGTATATTTGTGTTCAGCAACACAGCCATGCAAAATGACACCGACAGGTCAGCTATACAGTATGAGGTGACTAACGCTTGCCCATCCTTGGAAACGGTTGCTGAGCTATTTGGATTGGCGTTGACAAATCGCTTTTGGGGTGGGATTTAGTGAAGGGCTAATTCATGTGAGAAAAATGACCCAACTCTGTACAAAGACAACGCACTTGTATAAAAAACTCAATGCGGAAGGCTTATCCCCAGAGAGGGAACAATAGGCTTCCTCCATAATGCTACGTAATGTCCTGGCTTCACCTCTGCCTCCAGGCAAAACACATGATGTTCCCCGAGTTCTACGTTGAAATTTATGAAAATCATCTTTCTAATATTCAGCCCCCCCCCCCCCCCCCCCCCAACCACACACACACACACCAACAACCTTATTAAATCAATTCAAAGCAGGGCGATGGGCGTGATTACATTGAAGTGGGTAATAGTCGAGGGAGGGTGGGACGAATGAGAGGAGAGAGAGAGAGAGAGAGAGAGAGAGAGAGAGAGAGAAGAGAAATCAATGCCACTCAGTAATTGCATATTACAACGTTATTCTGTGCATTGATATTGATAATACGTATGTTTACATTTGCCTGTGATTAACCCATTCTGACCTGAGATCAGATTCATACGAGGTTTCCGCCGGACACACACTGGTCTGATGAACCCATTCTGACCTGAGATCAGATTCTAAAAATGTCAGTCGCTCTTCGATTTTTCAAAAATAGCAGACCTACAAGCTCGTATCGCGCCACTCGGTGGCGCGCTATGAGCTTGTAGATCTGCTATTTTTAAATAGATAAAGCATGACATGATGCCGACACCAAAATGGGTGCCCGGTCAGAATGGGTTAAAATCAATGCCGTAAAGTGAGTTATGACAGCGCGGCCTGATGGGAAGGCTTTATGGCAGAGAGAGGAACTAATGAGGTGGTTGATGGGAGGGAAGGATTGCCTCCATCCATCTCTCCACTGAATACTTCCTATGGGGGGGGGGGGGGGGGGGGGGGGGGGGGAGAGAGAGAGAGAGAGAGAGAGAGAGAGAGAGAGAGAGAGAGAGAGAGAGAGAGAGAGAGAGAGAGTTATAGAAGAGTGACACTGACTAGACCGAGGGAAATAATGTTCAGCGGTTCATTTCCTGTCATTCTTCATGCTCCATGTTTGTAGTTTCGGTTAGGCTGGCTGGGTGTCTGGGTATGAGCACGAAAACAGCATGGTTGTCATGGCACATTCCTGGGGGTCTAGAACCCCCCCCCCCCCCCCCACACACCCCTGGGGACCACCACATGCATGGTAACTGTCATTTCTCCACTGTTTCGGACATGGGGCGGCGGCTCGCTGGAACCGGGCCGCCACCCTGGGTGCGTTCCTGTGTGTCTGGAACTCCCCCTCCCCCCGCAAAGTTGCACCACTCACTTTTTGTTTGGTTTACCAATACTCACCAAAGCCTATTTTCATTAATGGGAGGAAAGCAATTCAAGATGGATTATGTCTCCATGTTTCTCTGTCATCCCAAATCCTATAGTTACCTTAAAATGTCTGGTGGTGTTATATGATGTGTTTTACTTTGGAAAGGCCAATGTTGCTACAGTGCTCCTGGTGTCAGATGCGTATGTTTAATTGTTTAAGTGTGTGTGTGTGTTACACGGGATGGAAACCACAGAAAGCCATCTGAGGGGTTTGATGGAGAGTCTGGCCTTGGCTAAGTGCTATCAGATACACACATTGGTGTTTAAATGCATTTACACCCTTGCTTTGTCTTCACCTCTCTCTCTCTCCCCCCTCTCCCTCTCTCTCTCTCTCTCCTCTCTCAGCTGCTCATCTTGACTTATTTTGTGCTTTAGGGTCGGGATCAATTAAATACTTCATATTTATAGGTTTTTATTCATTTTATTTAATGCTCTCCTAAAATGTATGTTGGCAGGCTTGGCGGCGTCACAATGGCTGATTCTATACACTTGGTTGCATGCTGAAAGTATAGCCGATCTAAAAGCTCACAGTGTGACGCGTTGTAAGCTTGTAGATCGGCTATTTTCATGACATTTTGGTCTAGTTTTTATTAGTTGACAGAATTGCCAGTATATTTAGTCTTATAGTTTTAGTCATCATGGATTAGTTTCTCTCTGTGGAAAAAGGTATAGTCGACGAACACTTTTGTCATAGTTTTAGTTGACAGAATCAGCACTATTATTTTGAAGGCGTGATGAGAACAAAAGCCACCCGAAGAGCTTTTATCTGACGCTGTAAAACCGTTATCCTTTCAGATGGCTCAAATTCGTTGTTTAATGACTCTCGCAGATGGCTCGTGACTGAGAGTAATATAGATCAGGAGAGGCCTGCACATCGCATTACGTTACATTACTCGCCACAAACACGGTTTGCTTTCCACAAACAAGCCAAAACACTCCACATATCAAAGTGGCACCAGTGGTGTGTGTGCTGGCGTGCGCGCAGCACGTGCGTGTGCATATAGCCAAGGTTTGCGGCGAAGAAGGGAAGAAGCACTTTCACTCTGGCCGTCAATCCATTGTTGCTTATTAGGGACACAACCTCATCCATTAAGTTAAATTCATGGAAATTACTTTGCCTTCCCTCCACCACAGAGAGAGAGAGAGAGAGAGAGAGAGAGAGAGAGAGAGAGGAGAGAGAGAGAGAGAGAGAGAGAGAGATGAGAGAGAGAGAGAGAGAATCAGGGACTGCACTGAGGAGGATAAGGGACAGAGAAACAGATTGAGGAAGTAAAGAAAGAGAGTGAGAGAGATGATGAGAGAACAGGGTGTCAAAGAAAGAGAGAGATTGGAGTGGTTTTTTAGGACAGGAAGGAGGGGACAAACATCCACCTATACTGTATAGCCCAGTAGTTGCCCAGGATTCAGATGCTCTAAACTTTAATTAAAACTTTCTCCTAGGTGGAGGTGACCTGCGGCGGTGGCGAGGTGGCGAGAGCGCCAGAGAGGGCAGAGATGGACTGATTAAGGGAAGCGAGGAGCACCACTGGAGGAAAATGGCAGCAGTCTGTGTGTGCATGTGTGTGTGTGTTTGTGCGTGTGTGAGTGTATGAGTGTGTGTGCGCGTGCATGTGCGTGTGTGTGTGTGTGCATGTACCGTTTATGCATAGAAACACTGTACCATATGTGCACATTTGATTCTCGTTGAATGTAATGTTGTGTGTAGTCGTTTTTATTTGGACGTCATATCGGCGAAACCTTTTTTAAATGTACATTTCCGCACAGCAGCATTATCGTACGGCGAGGTATCACATTTGCAAGCCTGCATCTAGCATCACAAGATACGCACTGTTCTAGGAACCCACAAGGGAGAAGGAAGAGGGGCAGACCACCAAACACCTGGCGCCGTGACCTGGATGCAGATGTGAAGAGATCTGGCCACACATGGGGACAGCTGGAGAAAATGGCCCAGGACCAGGATCTCTGGAGAGCTCTTGTTCGTGGCCTATGCCCAAAGTTGGGCTATAGGCGAAAGTAAGTAAGTAAGAAGTATAAAATGTGGCTCAAGTAACGCATAAGTAAAACTTACTTGTAATTACAGGTCTGATAACCAAACCAGTCCATATTGTAGTAATCTTCAGGGGACTAGTAGGCCAGTCGATCTAAGGTTTGAACCAAAATAAATTACAATAGTAATCGTTCAAGGTTTTTTATAATCCTTATCAAAGTCATCAAAATAACATATTCAAAATTGTGAATGAAATATTTAGTGGATCATGGTAAATTCAGGGGTTAAGCTTTAAGTAGCATGCATGTGTCAAACTAGGGGGTTTTCATGATTCTGAATACATTGCAAGCATTAGTTTTGCACGAAAAACACTCACTAAATTAGGCCATAGCCACTTGCCCAAATGTGATGACCTCATCACATTTGTGATGACGGCTATGGCCGTTTTACCCCAAGGAGTGTTTTCCGTTCAAAACCAATGCTTGCAATGGATTCAGAATCGTGCACGTACTGTATGTGTGTGAGAAACAAATGTGTGCACGTGCCTGTTTGCAAATACCAACTAGCCTGTATTACGTACATGTGTACAGTTACAGTAGTACAAATCTGTGAGTGAGCCTTCAAAAATGCATTACACAAATGCGGACACAATGCATGTGTCTGTGTAAATGTTAAACGGTGTATTTAAACAGTGACTTTCTTTTCTCCAAAGCGCTTTACAATGTGCATCACATTCACCCATTCACGCACATTATTAGCACACATTCAGCTGCAGAGAAAACTTAAAGTGGCAATTTATTTGTATGGGTTCGTCACAGGTTTTCTGCGTCAGGCCAGTAGACGGTTGCGGTGCGTGTGTGTGTGTGTGTGTGTGTGTGTGTGTGTGTGTGTGTGTGTGTGTGGGGTGGGGTGGTGGGGGGGAGAGACAGTGAAATATAGCCACAATTAGCCCTGGACACAGTTCAATGATGATAGAGAGGGCTGGGCACCCCTTAGACCATGATTAAAAGGCCTGCTCTGATAGAGACAACTGATCTCACATTAGTAGTAGTTGTGTCACCAGCAGCACCTAATACTATATATTCTTCATTAGAACACAAAGCACTCCCCTTCTGTCTGTCTGTCTGTCACACAAATGGTGTAAGCTTGTACATTTTTTTGAAAATGTAAACGACTGCTTATTATGCAAAAAATGATTGTGATTATCGCAAATAGTTGCGATTAGGCGATTATGTAA
>NC_139709.1:49430881-49440881 GCF_964188405.1 Protomyctophum parallelum | reverse complement strand
TCATACCACACACCCCGCCAGTGTTAATTTGTTTCAGCAGATTTTGGGCTTCTTAGCTTTAGTCTTTTTAATAACACAGCATTTAGTCTTAAGGTGCGTTCAGTCTTGGATGGTTAGAGCGGCGCGATAACATACAAAGTCAATGCAAAGGCGAGAATTGCGCAAACAGGCGTGACACAACCTGCCGCGGTAACAACGGGACGAACCCAGGCGAATTTGTACATTTAGGTCTGAACGCAGCTTTAGTCCTGTTAAGTCCTCTGAAATGATTTAGTCTTAGTCTAGTCTTGTATATAAGTCTAGTCTAGTCGTATATAAGGTTAACAGAAGATAATAGCTTTAGTAGTATATATCGTTAGGAGTATAAGAAAGGAGGTATCTAAAGACAGACTTTGGACTCCAGCGTGACCAGCAGCTCCCTCCCCAGCGCTAAGGACAGATACAGTTCCTATACGATATAAGGCTTCCTCAAATAGCTTCTCTGACGGTTCCCTACAAATATAGGAGAATCTGGGTTATACGACTCAATATTTTAGTCTTAACAAAAATCAACACTTTCTTTTAAAGGGATAATACATGTAATGATAACTCAACCTACGATTATTTCATTACCCACACACCCCACCCATACACTCCCCCCAAAAAATAAATGCTCCGATCCATTTGTGAGGATTTAGCTGTGATGATGACTGAACTGAAAATAAAACGATATCCTAAACATGAGATGGCAATCTGCCTACATAAAGAGACTCTTCACATTTGTGTACAGATAAGCATCGCCACATGGAAATGGATATAAATGTGTACCTCACTGTGTGTGTGTGTGTGTGTGTGTGTGTGTGTGTGTGTGTGTGTGTGTGTGTGTGTGTGTGTGTGTGTGTGTGTGTGTGTGTGTGTGTGTGTGTGTGTGTGTGTGTGTGTTAAAGGTATTTCCATTCAAATATCTGGGCTTATAGCCTACCATTGTATAATACTTGTATTGTATTATTTTCCTTTCTTTCTTTTTCAAATTGAACAAGTGATGGATTTACGTGGTGTTCCACAACGATTCTTCGAGAATAAGGAGGGGGGGATGTGATCATTTCTTTGAATATTTCCATTTTCATCAGACATAGTACAGTGGGCCCTGTAGCTAGGCCAGTGGTTCAGTGGTTCAGTTCAGTACAGTGGGCCCTGTAGCTAGGCCAGTGGTTCAGTGGTTCAGTTCAGTACAGTGGGCCCTGTAGCTAGGCCAGTGGTTCAGTGGTTCAGTTCAGTACAGTGGGCCCTGTAGCTAGGCCAGTGGTTCAGTGGTTCAGTTCAGTACAGTGGGCCCTGTAGCTAGGCCAGTGGTTCAGTTCAGTTCAGTGGGCCCTGTAGCTAGGCCAGTGGTTCCCCAATAGACCTTGCGGTAAGCCCCACCCGCTCGCGCACCTGCCTCGCACCTCGATACAGTTGTTAAGCAGGACAAACAAACCCTACTATCAGCGATCCTCCATTGAGGACCGTGTTATGTCGGCATTTTTCCGAAGAGGAATAGAAGCATTCATATCACCAACATTCATACTATAATAACGCCATGGTGAAACGTTGCTGTTGGGCAACAGTGCTTCATAAGTACCCAGAACGTTTGGGGCATTTTCTTTTTATTCCATTTCCCGTGGGTGCGCACATGCACGCGTCAATGTTTACAATCTGGAGGTGGAGGACGCGGCGGTCACTCATTCACCCTCCCTGCTACTAAATAATACTATTAACGTCAACTTTTACAATGGTTAAATCAATCGTCTGATAAACAACAAACAACTTACCTTGGGGCAAATGGTGTGCTTTGTAACTTTCTCCACGCTCAGTTGCTTGTGTTGGACGGACGGCAGCCACATAACTTCACCCACAGGCTCCAGCCTCCAGTCACGTTCCCTCCCACTGCGGTTCAGAGAAAAAGAACACTGCTTACCCTTTTATGCAGCACATTGTATCCAAAAGGTCCGTTAATAGTCTAAACTAATTTGAATTTAGGAATTTAGGAATAGATGTGCCTATATGACTGCCCATTGGTGTCCCTCTGTGAATAGATGTGCCTATATATGACTGCCCATTGGTGCCCCTCTGTGAATAGATGTGCCTATATATGACTGCCCATTGGTGCCCCTCTGTGAATAGATGTGCCTATATATGACTGCCCATTGGTGTCCCTCTGTGAATAGATGTGCCTATATATGACTGCACATTGGTGCCCCTCTGTGAATAGATGTGCCTATATGACTGCACATTGGTGTCCCTCTGTGAATAGATGTGCCTATATGACTGCCCATTGGTGTCCCTTGGTGATACAAAGTGTGAAAACCACTGGGCTAGACATTGGTCAAAATATTTAGGGGTTAGGGTGGTGGAGCAACGCTTTCGCCGTGGAAGCATCAGGTACGCAGTGGAAAAAGTGAGTCTCCAACCCCCCCCCCCCCCCAACAACTATGCGCCAGCCCGCCCGCAACTAATCTGTGCGAGTGTGCGTCAGCGGGGCAAATCTATACACGCGTGGATACAGATCCTAACATAATAAATGGCTTATCTATATACTAGGTGGATCCATATATCCAGTACATGGGCCGGTCGATGCTAATGAATCTGAGCTCAGTAGAGACGGACAAGATGATGTCTCCTCAGAGAGGAGGCTATAGGTATACGGAACGGAGAGAGAGAGAGAGAGAGAGAGAGAGAGAACCACCCTGACATGACGAAACCGCAGCTTTGATTAAGTTGGGCTGCAGTGTTTTTTCCTCAACTCTCCGATCACTCTCTTCACCGACCACCCATTGGATTCCTACACGTGTGCACGCACACACACACACACACACACACACACACACACACACACACACACACACACACACACACACTGATCGATACCTGGCCGTATTAATCATCCAAAAATATATCTGTGTGACAAATGGGTTATAAATCTCTGCCGTCGTCAAGTCCAATACGCTGATAATGAATTTAGTGTGAATGTTGTGTGTGGAGTCCATCCCTTCATTAACTGCTCCATGTCACTGAAGTACATGTTGTATTTGGGTCCACTGGTGGGAAAAAGTTCTCAATGTTTCACCCTTGGACTGCCAATCCCAATTTTTTTGTTTGGGTAACAAATTGGCATATTTTTAATTCATCATTTAACATACAAGAAAGATCTGGTGGTTTGAACAGATGGTTTTTTTATTTCTTTTCATTTCTAGTGTATTCTCTCGATTTGCCACCAGATGGCGGGAACGCACCATTATGCTGATTTTGGCCAAAATAGACGAATCTTCCTAAGTCACTTCCGGTTCAACAATCAACAACATCCGGCAGTATTTTGACCCTAGTCACTAGCTTGGCTGGTCCGGATTGCTAAGCTAATGCTATATTTTTCATATCTAAGTCAAATTAACCTCAAATCAACCCCAAAACATCGCAAAATATCACATTTTTTACAGCGACGCACATAGAGACGGCGCGCGTGCACGATAGCGCACGATCACGCGGATTTCGGTCGTTTTTTGGTAAATTACATCCAACATTAGTGATATTAGCGAAAAAATATTATTTTTTGCTCTGTTGAACCCCCGATAACTGATATTGATTGTCATTCCGTTTTTTCCGTGAACGGGAGGTTTAGATTGTTAGATTTATTCAGTTTTTTCCGTGAACGGTAGTTCAAGGGTTAAGTAAAAGTATCAATAAATAGAACTACTCCGTCGTACAAGTAAAAGTCCGGAATTCAAAATGTACTCAAGTGAAAGTACAAAAGTATTGGCATAAAAATGTACTTAATCCATGTTGGGCGGGTACCCCTTTTGGTGTTAGCACTATGTTATGCTTTAGCTATTGAAAAATAGCAGATCTATACAAGCTCATAGCGCACCACCGAGTGGCGTTGCTACGAGCTTGTAGGTCTGCTATTTTTGAAAAATCGAAGAACCACTGACATAGAAACATAGCTTTTTCAGAAAACTGTCAGAATGTAGAAGACATTTTTAGAATCTGATCTCAGGTCAAAATGGGTATAATACCACAAGACAATCCTGGTCACTAAACTGCCTCCCCCTGGCCAGCCGGGGCGCCTGATGGAGGGGAAAGGAACTGGTTGGAATAAACGTGTTCCTTCCACGCGCTACGTCCAACCAGGGAAACTCCCCCCTGTCAGGTGTAAAGGAGCAACTTGGACACTCAGGCATGAAGGAAGCATGAGTTCAAGTCTGTTGCTCTCCCCTTGTCCCCCATATATGGGGACTAGGTTGGTGGAGGGTGTGTAGAGCCCAGGATCACATTAGATGATTGACACAGGGGTGAAAAATGGGTTACAAAATTGTGGGATAAAATAAATATTTAAAAACAATATATACCACAAGTCAAATGTACTCATAATGCAGAATGTCCCATTTCAAGTTTTCAAATGTGTTTTCAAGGCGAGAGCCCTGTATGCAACACACTGCCTTACAGAGCCCTGTAATGCAACACACTGCCTTACGTACTACAGAGCCCTGTAATGCAACACACTGCCTTACAGAGCCCTGTAATGCAACACACTGCCTTACAGAGCCCTGCAATGCAACACACTGCCTTACAGAGCTCTGCAACACACTGCCTTACAGAGCCCTGTAATGCAACACACTGCCTTACAGAGCCCTGCAATGCAACACACTGCCTTACAGAGCCCTGCAATGCAACACACTGCCTTACAGAGCCCTGTAATGCAACACACTGCCTTACAGAGCCCTGTATGCAACACACTGCCTTACAGAGCCCTGTAATGCAACACACTGCCTTACAGAGCCCTGTAATGCAACACACTGCCTTACAGAGCCCTGTAATGCAACACACTGCCTTACAGAGCCCTGTAATGCAACACACTGCCTTACAGAGCCCTGTAATGCAACACACTGCCTTACAGAGCTCTGCAATGCAACACACTGCCTTACAGAGCTCTGCAATGCAACACACTGCCTTACAGAGCCCTGCAATGCAACACACTGCCTTACAGAGCCCTGTAATGCAACACACTGCCTTACAGAGCCCTGTATGCAACACACTGCCTTACAGAGCCCTGTATGCAACACACTGCCTTACAGAGCCCTGTAATGCAACACACTGCCTTACAGAGCCCTGTATGCAACACACTGCCTTACAGAGCTCTGCAATGCAACACACTGCCTTACAGAGCCCTGTAATGCAACACACTGCCTTACAGAGCCCTGTATGCAACACACTGCCTTACAGAGCTCTGCAATGCAACACACTGCCTTACAGAGCCCTGTAATGCAACACACTGCCTTACAGAGCCCTGTAATGCAACACACTGCCTTACAGAGCCCTGTAATGCAACACACTGCCTTACAGAGCCCTGTATGCAACACACTGCCTTACAGAGCTCTGCAATGCAACACACTGCCTTACAGAGCCCTGTATGCAACACACTGCCTTACAGAGCCCTGTATGCAACACACTGCCTCACAGAGCCCTGCAATGCAACACACTGCCTTACAGAGCCCTGCAATGCAACACACTGCCTTACAGAGCTCTGCAATGCAACACACTGCCTTACAGAGCTCTGCAATGCAACACACTGCCTTACAGAGCCCTGTATGCAACACACTGCCTTACAGAGCCCTGCAATGCAACACACTGCCTCACAGAGCCCTGCAATGCAACACACTGCCTTACAGAGCCCTGCAATGCAACACACTGCCTTACAGAGCTCTGCAATGCAACACACTGCCTTACAGAGCCCTGCAATGCAACACACTGCCTTACAGAGCTCTGCTATGCAACACACTGCCTTACAGAGCTCTGCAATGCAACACACTGCCTTACAGAGCCCTGCAATGCAACGCACTGCCTTACAGAGCCCTGTAATGCAACACACTGCCTTACGTACTACAGCAAACAACCTTTATTTGCCTTAGGTTCAAGATTCATAACTTATATGCTATTGGCTGTTTGTATTCTTAAAAAGATACTCCTATGGAAAGGCTATATATTCTACTTAAATATTGATCATTACTTTTTCCACCACTGGACCCAGGTGTGAAACTGAACCCTACCCTGTCTCGCATGCGGCGCTCCCCTCTCTGCTCTTTGTTTCCTGAAATAAAAGCATAAAATGCCAAAACATAAATGAAAACATCCATCCTATTCCTAGCAACTTACACCCCAAACATAGGCTACATAGTGCCCCCCGCCCCCCCCAGAATAGGAGCACTGCGGTTAGGTTTCAAGTTAGTGCTGCATGATTCTCTCTCAAATGTGAATCTCACTATTTCCTCCACAATAATTAAATGCACAATTCTAAATGTTTCCATAAAAATATATGTAGTGTCTCTGTCTGTAGTTGGTTGCTGAACATTCACTACATTCAAAATGTGGCACCTGGAGTGGAGACATATACTGTGGCTTTAATTAAACAGACAACATCGGAGCTTGACTTAAACCTC
The DNA here is from genome assembly GCF_964188405.1 of Protomyctophum parallelum. Lineage (NCBI taxonomy): Eukaryota > Metazoa > Chordata > Actinopteri > Myctophiformes > Myctophidae > Protomyctophum > Protomyctophum parallelum. The sequence continues at coordinate 49,434,432 of NC_139709.1, read as the reverse complement.
CCTTAAAGTATCTCTCTTGTAGCAAAGGACATAAGAGTAACTATTATGAATTGGACAGCCAACTATAGTGCTGCACGATTCTTCCTCAAATTTAAAAATGAGATCGCATATAGATGTCTCTCTGAATCTAGATATCAATGTTTTCTTTTTTCGATTTATTGTGCAGCACTATTTCAAGTGGTTAACCCATTCTGACCGGGCACCCATTTTGGTGTTGGCATCATATTATGCTTTAGCTATTGAAAAATAGCAGATCTACAAGCTCATATCGCGCCACCGAGTGGCGCGCTACGAGCTTGTAGGTCTGCTATTTTTGAAAAATCGAAAAAAGAACGACTGACATTTTTAGAATCTGATCTCGGGTCAGAATGGGTTCATCAGGACCAGTGTGTGTCCGGCGGAAACCTCGTTTGAATCTGATCTCAGGTCAGAATGGGTTAAAAACACATCCACTAGAGGGTGTGGGACGAACATGCTCTCATGCACACTGCTCCCCCCCCCCCTCCCACCAGGGACGTGCACACATAGACATAAAAGGGGGCTTCAGCCCCTGCCCTTTTACCCGTCTATAAAACAACCGGCCTTTCCAGACCGCAAATGCAGCATTAACCAGGGTGAAAGAAATGCAAATGCCACTCCTCTCCTTTCCAATCCATGCCATCGCCGGAAGGCAGCATTCAGGAGAATAGCTTTTTTTCACCCTCGAAGTCTCCTGAACTTGAACGCAGCACTTTGCATTGAACACTAGCTGAAGAGTACTGGGTTTTGCGCCACCGAAAATAGCTGATCTACAAGCTTACAACACGTTGTGCGCTTGTAGATCTGCTATTGTTGCTATTTTTGTCCAAATGAAGTGCCCTCTAACCAGACTTCAGCCCCTGCCTCTCTAACACTCCCACCACCTCCGCTCCACTCGTGCTCTCCTCTCGTGCACGTCCCTGCCTCTCACCACCTCCCTGCCTCTCACCACCTCCCTGCCTCTCACCACCTCCCTGCCTCTCACCACCTCCCTGCCTCTCACCACCTCCCTGCCACTCACCACCTCCCTGCCTCTCACCACCTCCCTTCCTCTCACCACCTCCCTGCCTCCCACCACCTCCCTGCCTCCCACCACCTCCCTGCCTCCCACCACCTCCCTGCCTCTCACCACCTCCCTGCCTCTCACCACCTCCCTGCCTCCCACCACCTCCCTGCCTCTCACCACCTCCCTGCCTCTCACCACCTCCCTTCCTCTCACCACCTCCCTGCCTCCCACCACCTCCCTGCCTCCCACCACCTCCCTGCCTCTCACCAGCACCTCCCTGCCTCTCACCACCTCCCTGCCTCCCACCACCTCCCTGCCTCTCACCACCTCCCTGCCTCCCACCACCTCCCTGCCTCTCACCACCTCCCTGCCTCTCACCACCTCCCTGCCTCCCACCACCTCCCTTCCTCTCACCACCTCCCTGCCTCCCACCACCTCCCTGCCTCTCACCACCTCCCTGCCTCTCACCACCTCCGCTCCACACCTCCCTGCCTCTCACCACCTCCCTGCCTCTCACCACCTCCCTGCCTCTCACCACCTCCGCTCCACACCTCCCTGCCTCCCACCACCTCCCTGCCTCTCACCACCTCCCTGCCTCTCACCACCTCCCTGCCTCTCACCACCTCCGCTCCACACCTCCCTGCCTCTCACCACCTCCCTGCCTCTCACCACCTCCCTGCCTCTCACCACCTCCCTGCCTCTCACCACCTCCGCTCCACACCTCCCTGCCTCTCACCACCTCCGCTCCACACCTCCCTGCCTCCCACCACCTCCCTGCCTCTCACCACCTCCGCTCCACACCTCCCTGCCTCCCACCACCTCCGCTCCACACCTCCCTGCCTCCCACCACCTCCGCTCCACACCTCCCTGCCTCCCACCACCTCCCTGCCTCTCACCACCTCCGCTCCACACCTCCCTGCCTCCCACCACCTCCGCTCCACACCTCCCTGCCTCTCACCACCTCCGCTCCACACCTCCCTGCCTCCCACCACCTCCCTGCCTCTCACCACCTCCGCTCCACACCTCCCTGCCTCCCACCACCTCCCTGCCTCTCACCACCTCCGCTCCACACCTCCCTGCCTCCCACCACCTCCCTGCCTCTCACCACCTCCGCTCCACACCTCCCTGCCTCCCACCACCTCCCTGCCTCTCACCACCTCCGCTCCACACCTCCCTGCCTCCCGCCACCTCCCTGCCTCTCGCCACCTCCCTGCCTCTCTCACCACCTCCGCTCCACACCTCCCTGCCTCCCACCACCTCCGCTCCACACCTCCCTGCCTCCCACCACCTCCGCTCCACACCTCCCTGCCTCCCGCCACCTCCCTGCCTCCCGCCACCTCCCTGCCTCTCGCCACCTCCCTGCCTCTCTCACCACCTCCGCTCCACACCTCCCTGCCTCTCACCACCTCCGCTCCACACCTCCCTGCCTCTCGCCACCTCCGCTCCACACCTCCCTGCCTCCCACCACCTCCGCTCCACACCTCCCTGCCTCTCACCACCTCCGCTCCACACCTCCCTGCCTCCCACCACCTCCGCTCCACTCGCGCTCTCCTCTCGTATTGACGAGTGTGTGCTCCTCGCTCCACTAGGCATCTAATCAACAGCAGAGAAGGAATCAGATTGAGCAGCAGAGCAGAGTACGGTGATGGATCCGGGAATCATTTAGTGGAGACCGACCTACTGCGCTATAGACCGCAGGTATATAGACATGCACCATGCACGGTGCACGGGATGAATTGATGAGCTCTCCGTTCCGCCCAGCGACCAATGAGTCGTCGGCATTCGTTTTTTTATTATTATTATTAGTATTAGTTTGTTTGTTTTTACTAAATAAGATGGCAGATGGAGTGAGTTTGCGTTATGAATATGCCATTTAGTCATTTAGCCTACAACTAAACACCACGTTTGTAAAGCCAGTGGTTCCCAAACTTTTTAGCAACGTTGACCCAAAACAGAAATTAGACATCCTTCCGGGACCCAAACTAGTGAAAATAGCAGATCTACAAGCTCACAACGCGTCACGGTTTGCATTACCGGTACTTCTTTTCTTCTAATTTAAGGAATTTCTTTCATGAAGTTACTGGGGGAAGAAATCACTTAATTTTGGTTTAATTCATGAAAAGGTTAGCTTTTTTGGGGGGTAACGAATCTTGAAAATTAATTGAAATAACTATAATTAAAAACTAAATTTAGGAAAAGCTACAAACTACGGGGACCCATAACAATGTGTCCACGACCCACGCATATTGGGAACCAGTGCTGTATGTAGGCTACGGTTTGTCAGGCGGAGGCCGTCACCGGCCACTCCTGGCACGTGCAATGCATGTTCCTATGCTGTTATCGGGGTGTGTGTGTGTGTGCGTGTGTGCGTGCGTGCGTGTGTGTGTGTATTGGATTAGGGAGAAGGGAAACAGAAAACATAGCAGGAGAAGGGAAACAGAAAACATAGCAGGTTTAATTCATGAAAAGGTTAGCTTTTTTGGGGGGTAACGAATCTTGAAAATTAATTGAAATAACTATAATTAAA
>NC_139709.1:49295881-49428381 GCF_964188405.1 Protomyctophum parallelum | reverse complement strand
TTATAGACACATGTGGGCACACATACGCACACATGTACGGCATACAGCGTGTGCAGACACCTGCAGGTGCAGACACTATGGCGAGCACACGCACACACATGCCTCTCACACACACACACACACACACACACACACACACACAGTGAGTACTGTATATCCTGGCAGCGCCCCATGCAATCAGCATTATCCATGTCAGCTGCTTAATGGGCGACTCGTAAAATAGACGACAGCTCTGCTGCAGCACCAAGCCACAGGGAAGACAAACTATCTGTGCACGTACACACGCACGCTGCACACACACACACACACACACACACACACACACACACACACACTGCAGCTCATGCAGTCACATGATTGCATATAGCCTACAGTAACACAGACACGGCAACAGGAACGTGCGCGTGCGCGAGCGCGTGCACACACACACACACACACACACACACACCTATACTGTATGAATACAACACATGAGCAGAGTAAGGAAGGAATAGGAACGGAAAGTAAAATAAACCACCTAACTCCATGTTTTAAATATTTTTGGCAACTTTTCTTGTGACCACCGCGCTCTGACTTATGGTGTGTTACCCGTTGATTATTATTTTTTGCATGAATCAGTGCTATTGAACACCCTTTGTGTGTTGGTTAAAACAATAATGAAGCAATGAAAAGTAGTAATAGGCGCTTAGAACAAAACCTCTCAACTCCATTGGACCTTCAAACTGTCTGCTAAAGCAGCCAACTCCACCCCCTCTCATGCAAGTAATTGACAATATATAAAGTCACAACACCAACTTTGATGGGGCAGTATTGCTTTGTTTTCAAAATAAGGTTTTCTTTTTGTTTCGATCAGGTAGATTATAGTTATAGTCACCAACCAACACAGTTTTAAAATGCACAAATATTTATAAAAAAATTAAAAGATTTACCAAAAATGACATAATACAGTAGGTAGTTAACCCATTCTGACGGGCACCCATTTTGGTGTTGGCATCATGTTATGCTTTAGCTATTGAAAAATAGCAGATCTACAAGCTCATATCGCGCCACCGAGTGGCGCAATACGAGCTTGTAGGTCTGCTATTTTTGAAAAATCGAAGACACTTTTAGAATCTGATCTCAGGTCAGAATGGGTTAATAATGAAACTGTCAGGATGTAATAGACATTTTTAGAATCTGATCTCAGGTCAGAATGGGTTAACTAGTCGACTAGTAAACTAGGCAACTAGTCAACTAAGTAAAAATGACTAGAAGTGAATGCCCTGGTATCAACATTATGTACAGATCATTGAGAACACATTTAAAGTCAAACCAGGGATTCGATCTATGCATGCAGCCATGAAGCACATTGTGAGTCATCGTCCTCATCCATGTCCCAACAGATTAAGGACACACTGGAGTGAAGATTCTATCAGGCACAGCTCATACAACAGGTGTGTGTGTGTGTGTGTGTGTGTGTGTGTGTGTGTGTGTGTGTGTGCTGTATGTGCGTGCGTGCACGTGGTTACAACACATTAAAAGAGGCACATGCCACTCTGACATGCTGCCCTTTGTGTTAATGTCTTTAGAAGCCACACACACACACACACACACACACACACACACACACACACACACACACACACACACACACACACACACACACACACACACACACACACACACACACACACACACACACACACACACACACACGGCACTTTTACACTTTACTTTTCATACTTTAAGTACATTTTTATGCCACTACTTTTGTACTTTCGCACTTTCTTTTTTGTATACCGTAGTTCTACTGCAGCATTGATACTTTTACTTAAGTATGTACTTTTACTCAAGTACATTTTTGAATTCCGTAGTTCTACATTGCAGCATTGATACTTTTACTTAAGTACTTTTTTTCCACTACTGGCACACATGCATGCCTCCGTACATCTTGGATACATGTCCCCCCGTGCTTAGAAGGATGATGACCCCCCCCCCCCACCCCCATGTACGTGCTCACATACGCACACACTGTAGCGCCGGCCCTTAACAGACGACAGGCGATGGCCACACACACACACACACACACACACACACACACACACACACACACACACGCAGCCAATGCATTTGACCTTTTCCGATGCCGGCCCTAATCGGATTGCTGCCTGTCTTTATGAAATCACACGCTAAAGGTCAGCGGGCTGTTTAACATGGAAGTGGAGGAGCCCAGAGCTATGGAATTTGCCTTGGCAGTAAATTACCTTTATTATGTTTGGCCCCGCCGTGATTCCGTATATACCCTCCTCCTCCTCCCGCAGGACGCCACAGGGGGGGGGGCTCTATAGCTGCATGTATGTAGTGATACATGGAGATGGGATCCAGGACCCCCACAGGTCTCCTCAACCGGGTGTTAACCCATTCTGACCTGAGATCAGATTCTAAAAATGTCAGTCGTTCTTCGATTTTTTTTCAAAAATAGCAGACCTACAAGCTCGTAGCGCGCCACTCGGTGGCGCGATATGAGCTTGTAGATCTGCTATTTTTCAATAGCTAAAGCACAACATGATGCCGACACCAAAATGGGTGCCCGGTCAGAATGGGTTAAGGAAGGAAAAAAATGACTCCCCCCCCCCCCCCCCGCCTTCTCTCTAATGGAAATAGATGAGTTATAGTGACATACGTGCTACGATCACTCAGTGGTTGCAAAAAGTACTCACATGTTTTACTTAAGTAAAAAAATATCAACAATTTTAAATGTACTTGAGTAAAAGTACTGTATTGGTATCAAAATGTACTAATTAAAGTTAAAGCTTTAACGAGATGATCAACTTCTCAGTGGAAAATGGAAGGACACAAGGGTGAAAGGCCATGTCTACTGTAGCTATGTGAAAGACAGCTGTGAAAAACGGATAAAATGGGCTATAAGAAAATGGAGAACAGGGGGCATCTATGAAACTATTCAAGGCCAACAATGTATGTTGGGACAGGATTGTAGGCTGATTCATGATATGTTTTGGTCTGGATTTATCCTCTGGATTTATCCTTTAATTATGTAGGCACAGCATGATAAAATAAAAGTCTCAGTCTAAGGAGTTTTACTTATTTTTCTATACGGTGAGCGAGTCTTTTCCAGTCAAAGTTTTCCTTATATTTTTGAGACCACCGCTACCATAGTTAAGTTTGAAGAGAGAAAAAAAGGACGAAGAAAGGCGCAACAGTTTCCTCAGTCCTTTAATTATGTCACATGCAGACAAACATGGCCAGGAATGTGACTTTTATAAAATGTTTCTATAAAATAAATTCTTGTTTTCGGACTACTGGTTTACAAGAGACAGACAACAAACAAACAAAGTTGTTATGAGAGGTCACCTCCAAGATGCGAGTCTCTCTCCCCTTCATAATATCACCGTGGTTATAAAAGATACCATTGTCTGTCGATCCATACACGTCTGCGCGTGTGTGTGTGCGTGAGCGAGTGTGCGTGCGTGCGAGATTATCCCTCACTCATAAACATCTCATTCTGTATGAGTAAATGAAGGAAGGAAAAGGAATGGGAGACAGTGGTCTCTAATAGACTCATAAGTCATCTCTCACTAAAAGCCTGCTCCTGAAACAATTACACAGAACAAATGAATGGTGTCTATTTCAAACGATGTGCGTACGCCCACATTCATAACGGCTCTAAACCAATTGTAAAAATGGGCCCTTGAGCCGCAAATGTTTGGGCTCTAAAAACCACTTTCCTCATCAATCGGCTGCTAATGATGTGCATGTGGCAGAGTTGATGTGAAGGAAGGGTCGGTGGCTAACTCCAAGCCATCACTTTGTCTGGAGAACTGTTGAGTGGAAGCTCTGGGGGATGAGTTTCGAAGGGGAAATCAAGAGTTTACATATGTTATGTCAATGTTTCGCTGACAGCTCAATCAATACAGATTAACTTTTTTTTTTTCATCCCCTCCCCCGAGCTTGCGATCCAACATTTCAATTTGTGATGTCATCGTGACTTTGTGCACCTCTCCTTTACATTGCGGAAATTTACCGCAAGGACACTTTGTGCTCACTTTGTGGACCAAACAGGCTGATTTTGGAGCTTCACCGAATCCATGCCACCATTGACTGGTTGCAGAATTGTTTTTATTAAGGTCCTAACATCGTCCCTCACCCAATATCACCTCAATCTGAGCCTCTAAATCCGCTAAAGATTGCGTGTGAGTTTTTTTAAATTTTGATGACACCATGGAAACAAACGTTGCCTAGCGATGGGAAGGTAAAATTCGGTAAAAATAATAGTAATCATTCTGGATTAATACTCTCGAGTTTGGCATAGATTTTGTTAAGACGAATTCTCGCTAGTTTTCTCAGCTTGGAACAACAAACATCCCCCTCATAATCGTAGTCCCTCGCAGCATTCTAATCTGTAGTTTTTCAGAAGAGCCTTGTACGTGTTAACCACTCAACTGTCTAATTGTCAGTGTCATGCAAATAAAAAAAATAAAAAAAATTAGCTAGTTAGAAGTTACCAACTTCTTTATTGTCACCAGTGCACCACAATAGAGCACATACGTCCTGACGTCACTCGCTAATCCCCTGGTTCCAAGGGTTTCGCAGACGTTTTTCTCAATGGAGATTATATCATATATAGGGTGGCGGTGGTGGCTCAGGGGTAGAGTGGCTGGATGGTAACCGTCAAGGTTGCCAGTTCAAATCCGGGCTCCCGGTGTGTGTGAATGGGTGAATGTAATGCTGGGATGATTTGATCATTTTTTTAAAACAGTTCTTATGAGGCAATCTAAAATCCCCCTATATGTGGATTACAATGCAAATCCAAAAAGTACACAAACCGGTGGACTCTTTACAGACCCTCTCTACCGATATTGACGTCAGATTTCGGTGCTCTGGTAGCAACATGTAGCAAAATGCCTGTACTCTGAGCTTCTCTCCACAGTGTTGAGTAAAAGTAATAAGTAAATATAAATAAAATAATAATGGTAGACATGGAATGTACAAAAAAATTTTTTTTTTAAAGGATAAAAAGATTGTCTGTACGGCGGATGTGCTGCTGAAAGCATTACAAGTTCTAAAACACAATAAAATGCAATAATTGTACAACTCATAAAATGCAGCACTCAAACTCCCATTCTCCAACATTACTTATTTAACAAAAACAGATCATTTAAACATTAAACACACTTGACTTATCATTACGAAGTCCACCACTTAAGCCCACAGCATAAATACAATGTGTGGGTCCGTACAGAAAAAAAGCACTTTAAAGTGCACTCGCGTTCCCTCAGAAATTAACTTGAGCGCCATTGATAATTATACAATAACATTCAATATTTAAAAGGGTAGAGCTGTTTAGGCCAGCTCAAATTAGCATCAACTTAAGGTTCTAGCTAGCACAATAACCATTACGACTCGCTGGCTGAAATCACTCGGGTCATCTCTCTCTGGGCTCTCTCACTATTTTAAAATCTTTATTTTTGTGTTGTCTCTCTCCGTCTTTCTTTAATTATCTCTATACATCTCTCTCCCTCTCTCTTTGCATATTAATTATCTCTATACATCTCTCTCTCTCTCTCTCGCTCTTTGCATATTAATCAGTCTCTTAAGTTCTATCTCTCATGCTTTGCACTTTGAATTCTCCCTCTCTCTCTCTCTCCTCTACCTGTTAGGTCTTTCCGTGCAGCTGTGTGTTTCTCCACACGTCTCTTTCTCATTTGCCTTTTCTCTGCGTCCATGTCTCTTTCTGCATACCCCCCCCCCCCCTTTCTCTCCGAGGTGGAGGAGGGAGGGAGGTATGGAGGAGAAGAAAGGAAGGAGATGATTTAAGGTAATGAGAGGAATAAAACATCATTAGTGCAAATTAACTTTTGTCAGCCAAGGAGGTGATCTTGGTGTATGCGTGTGTGTGTGTGTGTGTGTGTGTGTGTGTGTGTGTGTGAGGGGGGGGGGGGGGGGGGGGGGGGGGGGGGGGGTTTCTGCCACCGCCGGCAGCCCTGATAATGGCAATTTATATGTGCGTAAGCGCGCGCGTGTGTATGTGTGGTGCTGAAGTGCCGTGGTCCCGGATACATTTTACTCTAAAAGGGGGTTAGTTTGGGATTTTACGTAGCCTTTTTCTCCTACTGATTTTTGGAACCCAATATTTTCTTTCATGACGTGCAAGATATATGTTCCCTTCGCTAGCACAAGGTTGAACGCACATCGAGGACATTTTTAGACGGAAAAGGCAAAGTCCTGTTGCTTTCTCAGTTTTTTATTCAGCCTTAACCCGGAGACGCAACAGTGATGAACACGCTGTAGTGTGCATGCCAGGGCGATAGGTGGCGCTGACGGACCGCAAGATAGACCAGGCACACGTGTACAAGAACCACTTCCGTTGTTCACGTCATTGTTTACATTCACCACTATACATTTGCATTCGTATATAGGATGAGCGGGGCGATGGGAGTGATTGCTCACTCTAGGAACTCCAAATATCGGCTACAGCTCTGTGTCAATGTAATAAACATAATCGTGAGCCATGATGTCACATGTTTTGCGGATTCACCGTTTTGCCCGTTTACATGGAGACGGGAGGAAAACGGCATTTTCAAAGATTTCCACTCTGGAGACTGGAAGGTGTTTTCGCTTTGTTTGTGTTTTCATTCCCCAAAAACTTGTTCTTGTCCAAAGGGACTCCAGCAAACGATACTTTTTTTCTTGCTTCGCGCCGCATCGCGAGCTTGTAGATCTGCTATTTTCACTACTTCTTAAACATTTGTTTTCTAATTTGGTGTGTGCGCGGCTGCACGCTACATACATGCCATGAATAAAAGAAGGTAGGTGACTACACTACAAGATTAAGCCTGGTGGTTTTTTATACTTACACACTTGCTTTAACCCATTCTGACCTGAGATCAGATTCATAACGAGGTTTCCGCTGGACACACACTGGTCTGATGAACCCATTCTGACCTGAGATCAGATTCTAAAGAAAAACGATTTTTTTTTTTTTTTCAAAAATAGCAGACCTACAAGCTCGTAGCTTGTAGGTCTGCTCGTATATATGAGCTTGTAGATCTGCTATTTTTCAATAGGTAAAGCATAACATGATGCTAACACCAAAATGGGTTCCCGTTCAGAATGGATTAATCGCTGTCTGATAACCCTAGACGCAAGTACTCTTTGGTTGTAGGAGTATTTCTGGTTCCACTGAAGAAAAACAAATCGGCCATTCATTTTTCCCATAAAGATTTACAGAAATATTTATATCAATTATTTTTAAGATTAGAATCAAGCCACCCAGAATCCTGGTGAACCATGGCCATAACAAAATGTATTCTGTGGGGGAAAAAAGATTTAAAATGTACATTTTAATAAATACCCTCTTTTTTTCACAGAATCAAAAGGTTTTATGGTCATGATTCACCATGATCCTGGATGGCTTGATTCTAGGCTTAAAATAATTGATGAAAAATGTATGGTCGACTTTTTTCAGCGGAACCAGAAAACCATTCCACTGCTATGCCCTATAAACCATCACATGCACACAATATCCAAAATGCCGACCCATATCCCCCGCTATAATCGGGACATGCTGTTTACATGCACCTTTAATAACCCACTTCCCAATATTATGACAACACCAGTAAGATGTCGGTTCCTCTGGTAACAGCAGCTGTTCTCAACTCGCTTGACAAGAACCTCATTTTAATTGGCCTTGCTGTCAGTTTAGTTGTTCAGCTGGAAAACAGGCGATAATAATTGGCTTGGAATGCATTGTCTCTAAAAACATAGGAGGGGTGTGTGTGTGTGTGTGTGTGTGTGTGTGCGTGTGTGTGCGTGCGTGTGTGTAGGTATAGCTAACACTAACCTCAGACTTAACCTGCCATGTAGGTCGCCAACACTAACCTCAGCCTTAACCGGCCTCGTAGATCGCCAACCCTAACCTCAGTCTTAACCTGCCACATAGGTCGCCAACCCCAACCTCAGTCTTAACCTACCACATAGGTCGCTAATCCTAACCTCAGACTTAATCGGCAACGTAGGTCGGACTAACGGGATGTCGGACTCATGGGCAGTACCCAACTGGATACAGCGGAGCACGCATCAAATACGTGTCTCAAACCCCACAATATCAAGGGGTATAATATTGGCCCAAATGTTGTAGCCAATGAGTCTCATATAGGCAACAGACCTGTGTCACTCACTTTGTACTTGGGCTCAGTGGTTAGGCATAATTAGCGCATTTGTAAAGTGGGCTTGGAATCTGAACAGGCTGCTGTCATTCTCCGACCCCGCCGGTCCTCTCTGTGTTCCTGGCTGTGGCGGAAAGGCAGGATGAGGCATGGCCATGTTTAATGCATTCTGACCGGGCACCCATTTTGGTGTCAGCATCATGTTATGCTTTAGCTATTTAAAAATAGCAGATCTACAAGCTCATATCGCGCCACCGAGTGGCGCGATATGAGCTTGTAGGTCTGCTATTTTTGAAAAATTGAAGAGCGACTGACATTTTTAGAATCTGATCTCAGGTCAGAATGGGTTCATCAGACCAGTGTGTGTCCGGCGGAAACCTCGTATGAATCTGATCTCAGGTCAGAATGGGTTAATGCATGTGGTTTGTGTTGCACTCAGGGCTGGAGAATGGGCTCCAGTCCATTAATTAGCAGCAAAACGGTCGTTGGAAACAAGACAGTCCCTGTTCAGGTCAAGCGGCTCTAAGGTCTGGCGGTGATCTCTGGACATACCACTGACGTGTCTGTCCTTGGTATAGCTTCGCAGGGCCGTCCAATGTCCGCAGCTTAACCCATTCTGACCTGAGATCAGATTCATACGAGGTTTCCGCCGGACACACACTGGTCTGATGAACCCATTCTGACCTGAGATCAGATTCTAAAAATGTCAGTCGCTCTTCGATTTTTCAAAAATAGCAGACCTACAAGCTCGTATCGCGCCACTCGGTGGCGCGATATGAGCTTGTAGATCTGCTATTTTTCAATAGCTAAAACATAACATGATGCCGACACCAAAATGGGTGCCCTGTCAGAATGGGTTAAGTCACGTCTGAAGCCTAATTTATGAGCATCAAAATACTGTTACCGATTATCAAAAAAAGTAGTTTTTTTGTTCTTCTGATTGTGTTATTCTTTATTAAGTAACCCTGGCTCGCGACAGTGAGCTTGTAGATCTGCTGTTTTCGTAGTTTCGGCACATTGTACGACAAATCAAAGAATTAAGCTCTAAAACGTTGCAGAGAAGAAATGCAGCTATGTCTGATTTACCCCTAAGCGCATCAGAATGTATTTCCGTGCCAACTAGGCATGTAACGAACATATCGATATGTATCGCAATCCAAACAGCAGAGGGATCACTCAATCGAGTTAACCCATTCTGACCTGAGATCAGATTCTAAAAATGTCTATTACATCCTGACAGTTTCATTATTAACCCATTCTGACCTGAGATCAGATTCTAAAAGTGTCTTCGATTTTTCAAAAATAGCAGATCTACAAGCTCGTATCGCGCCACTCGGTGGCGCGATATGAGCTTGTAGATCTGCTATTTTTCAATAGCTAAAGCATAACATGATGCCAACACCAAAATGGGTGTCAGAATGGGTTAAACTTGTGTAAAAGGTCTCCTGTCATTTGCTTGCTATTACTAAACAGTATTGAAAAGGGGATAGTACAGTTGGCTTAATATCTACTTCAGGATTGAAAAGGGTGTGAGAGTTAAGATTTGTAGAAGATAAATTATTAAAAAAACGTTTCCTGTCATTTGCTATAGTATTATAGCAAATAATAGCTATAGCGAACAGTAAAAGAAAAAATAAATACTGGATCTGTGTAAGAGAAATAATAATAATAAAAAGGGCCTGGGCTGGCCTAGCGGTCCAGGCACCTAGGCTGGTAATCCAGCCTGACAGCAACCTGTGCTGGTTGTCTTCTTCCCCCCCCGACCCCCACCCCCATCCCTGTTTCCTGTCAACCTACTGTATACCGTTTACATTTACTGTATCTATCAATAAAGGCAAAAAGCCCCAAAAATAAAAAAAATAGACGAATCCCGCACACTGTCTTCACTTACAGAACGTTTTGGCTGGTCGGAACTTCATAATTTTGTCTGGAAAACAATTTTAATAAACTATGAAAAATCGTATCGTGAACCAAATATCGTGATCCGAATCATATGTCGTTGCATGCGTAGTGCCACCACATTATAGAATGTTCATTAGGTAATGTGGGCGTGTAATCACAATCACTTCTCACGGTTGATTCACACTCAGTGGTTGTAGAGCTACCGTACGTCGCACTAGACATGGAATTCTGCATGAAATAAATCCATGGAATTTCGTCAGAGTAATGTACAAGCTCACAACATGTCACTTTGTAGAATATCTACTTTCGGTGCGACACTGCACTCAACTGCATTTCAAGTTCAGGAGAGTTTGGTAAAGGCAATTCTCTTGAAAGCTGGGTACGGAATGGAGGTAACAAGAAGACTCGCCCCGTTTCTGTTTTTCCTCCTAGAATTTTCCCCAATGTGAGGGGTGGGAGAGGCTGGACAGCAGACGGCTGGACTTTGAATTTCTCTAACTATAAACTTTCATGACAGCAGACAGCCTAAGTACAAATATAATTTATGAAAATCTACTACATTGAAGTCTGTTCACAGAAGTTGTTGTAGGATATGTGGGGATTATCTGACGAGGTACCATTTGAGTGTGCAAAACCTTACATATACTAAATAATACTAAATTGTTTATAGGGTCAATATAAGTAAAATAATATAGCCTTTCTACAGGAGTATCTTTTTATATTTTTCCAAAAAGAATACAAACAGCCAATAGCATATTACAAAGTTATCCCCCTCACTGGTGACAATTCCGGGAGGAAAAACGGGCAAGCACCGGGTCGAGTCTTCCGGAATGGAAAGGGGGCAATTGCATTTATTTCACCCTTAATCTCTCATTTTCACGATTTCTCGAAAAATAGCAGATCTACAAGCTTGTAGCGCGGTGCCATGAGCTTGTAGATCTGTCATTTATCAACAGCAAAAGTTAGCCTGATGAAAGCTGCATAGGCCGAAACGTTGCCGTTTCCCTATTAAGGTTTTTCACTGCAATTGAAGACAGTGTGCAGGTGTTCTTCTTTTTCTCAACAGCTAAAGTTTAAAATCATGGTTAAAGTGGTAAGGTGACATGCGTCGCAGGACGTAATGGGTCAAATATATATCTTCGCTGAAAATAACCGACCAACAAGCTCACAACGTTGCGAGCAGATCTGCCATCTTCTGCAAATGTTTTCCCAACAATAGGGATGCTGAGGTTAGACCACAAATAATATTATGCATGTTTGGCAAGTCCAACGTGCTGAGAACGGAAGGTTTATTTGTTCTGACCACTGGCTAAGATGCAATACCTAAATACATCATGGTAATAATACATAATAATGTGACTCTAGTATAGCGCACAGGCCCGAAATGTATTGTGTGTTCTCCGTGGTGCGTTGTTGAGTGTTATTGTATGAATTCTATGTGGTGCCTCTTGGCTCCTACAGTGTAGCCTATGAACCATTAATTAAGTAAAATAAAAATCTCATTTTGTGTATATAAAAGCAAATATTTTTAGGTAATTACAGCAACTTGTGAGATTAATGCTGTATAAAGACAGTTTGCGAGAACTGCAACAATACAACTCTATGCAAGAGATATCAGTTAATTAAACAGTAGGAATGAATTATTTGTAATTATCACTACAGGACCTTGGGGGTCCTATGAGAGAGAGAGAGAGAGAGAGAGAGAGAGAGAGAGAGAGAGGAGAGAAAAAAAGTATTGTATGTTAATCAAGCCATGATGAATTGTCCATGTTCATGCAAACACAGCCTCTTTACGAGCCCCGTGTGCATTCCCCACACACACACACACACACACACACACACACACACACACACACACACACACACACACACACACACACACACACACACAGAGAGAGGGTGGGGAACAGAGAATTAATTCTATGAAGTGAGCTGGTAAAGACGGACTATATGTGCATAAGTGGTCAAGGTGTGCAACGTGTGCTAGCTTGTGTGTGTGTGTGTGTGTGTGTGTGTGTGTGTGTGTGTGTGTGTGTGTGTGCACGCTTGTTGAGTGTGTATCACGCATTGGATTAATTGACTGACAAAGGTGTGTGTAGCGTATGTGTCCGTGTGCGCAGTGGGCGAGGAGTGAGGTGAATATGTATACAATTCATGTGCGTGTGCGTGTGTGCGTGCGTGCATGTGACCGTGTGTGTGTGTGTGTGTGAGAGATTACTGCTCTTGCGGTCTTGCTTGCGGTGGCGATGACATATCTTAATCTGCTTAGTTAGCGGCCGGGGGTCTTTAGCTAACGGATTATCAGCCAGATTTGAGTAATAGACTCCTCATTTAGCTTTAATGCGTTTTGCATAGAGAGCAACCTTCCCTCATCACTCTTAAAGATAAATCGGCTTCCCAGCCACAAGATGGAGGGGGGGGGGGAAGATAAAAAAAACTTCTAAAGATATTAGTCTGCCAGCAACTGCATAAATCATAACATTTTACTAATGGAAGCAATGTGGCAAAGCCTCTTAAATACATACGTGGCTGCACATAAACATGTGCACATGCGCAAAGACAAGGCGCCATTCATGTACATGCGTGTGCAACACACACACACACACACACACACACACACACACAATCATTTTTTTTATCAACATCTGAGAAAGGCTTGTTTTACAACACCACCTGCATTAATGCCACCTAGTTGTAAGGACACTTCAGTTCCAGCAAATTACGAATTCGTATTACTAATACTAGTAGTTTATTTAAATAGGGACGATACATATGCACGTTAAACAATTGGAATACAAAACCATCAGATGTGTTGTAACTTATGCAAAATGCTTGTAGCTTGTATAGGTCTGCTATTTTTGAAAAATCGAAGAACGACTGACATAGAAACATAGCTTTTTTTTCAGAAAACTGTCATTTTCAAACAGACATTTTTAGAATCTGATCTCAGGTCAAAATGGGTTAAGCTGTATGAAATACTTGCCATTAATATAGTGGTTGCAACTGTATTAATTTATTGCCCGTGTCCCGTGGTGGGAGTTCTGCTTTGCATGGTTTTGGTGAAATATTAAGTAGTTCCGGAACCTGCCGTTTAGAGAGTGGATGTGCATACTCTATTGTACTTTTCAACGTTCAATTTGGTGACATGTTTCACAGTAAAAGTAGAATAACATACGTATAGAGAAGTTGAACAATATTTTGCTAAATCAACTAATGAGAATTAAAAAGGAAAAGAAAGCAATCGATACAATTTTGAGACATGTACAATAAATGTATACGACCAACTCTCAGAGCTAAACCATTACAAAAACCCTGCATGCCATGCAACAGCAAATGAGGGTTTTGATGGGATTTGATTTTATGAAAATGCATACATGTTTCGATGATTGTTGTTGGATAATTCAAGCATTGGTGTCCATCTTAAAATCATACGAATGTTCTTGTACGTAGTGCACGTGATCGGGGACAGAGTACCAGGACTAGGTTTTATCATGAGTAAAGTATATTTGTGAAATTCAGCTTTATTTGTTGATACAGGTAAATGAAAAATACAGGCTATAGAATTAAATATACACACATAACACATCTGTTATGCTCTCTCTCTCTCGTGTGTGTGTGTGTGTGTGTGTGTGTGTGTGTGTGTGTGTGTGTGTGTGTGTGTGTGTGTGTATATATATATCTCTGTCTCTCTGTCTTTCTGTCTGTCAGTGTGTGTGTGTGTGTGCGTGCGCGTCAAACATGCAATGTCACACTCTGGTACTTAGCCACATCTTATTAGACGCTGCCTTGTGTGTTTATGCAAAGTTGTACTATCACATGCACATACAAACATACGCACACACAAAGCCACCCCTGCTTACTATGCACCTGCTGCCTGCCTGCCACACACACACACACACCCCAACCCTGGAAGTACTGCTGCCTTCACGCACAGGACCTGGCCTGTCTCTGTGACACACACAGTTTGTTTGGTACCTTTAATTTGACAGGTCTCCGAGTAGAGACTCTGAAACACACACACACACACACACACACACACACACACACACACACACACACACACACACACACACACACACACACACACACACACACACACACACACACCTTTAATTTGACAGTGCTCTAACAAGAGCCCGCTGCTTGTCAAATGTTCTCCAGTGGCAGCGGGGATCCGCACAGCAGAGGGGGTTCCTGTTCAAGGACATCAGTGGAAAAAACCACACGCACACACTCACACGCGGCCAACACACACACACACACACGTGCACACTCGCATGCGCACTCGCATGCTTTGAACAGGCCCGAGAGAGGCATGCCTGGAGCACCGTGCGACGGCAGAGAGGCTGCACACACGCTGAGGGGCTCCGACGCAGCTGTCTCACACTCTCTCTCTCTCTCTCTGGCTCCGTGTGCCTTTTTTTCTCTTTATCTATCATCCTATCGCTCTCTGCGCCTTTTTGGTCTTAAGTAGAGGGCTGAGGGGCCGGGAAGGGAGGGGAGGGGCAGGGGGGGGGGTTTGATGACGGCTCCCTGTCTAGTCCAACAAACTGATACTCTCAACCACACACAGAAATACACTCACAGATAGTACTATATTATATACTAATATGAATATTTGTACTGTATAAACAAACAGGCACACGTGCGTACACACACACACACACACACACACACACACACACACACACACACACACACACACAATCATGTCCTCTTATTCGATTCTCTCTTAAATTCCAAACACCAGGAAATCTTTAAAGTGACTTGAAGGGCAGATGTGACTTTGGTCCTCATCCTGTCTCAAGTATGTATGTGTGCGCGGCCGGGTACGTGCGTGTGTGTGTGTCTTCTGTTCACTCACACAGTCGCGGATGCCTCCCTTCGTTGCGGCCTGCTTGTGCGCTCTCATGCTGTCTTCCGCGGGACGCTTTGCTCATTAGGGGAAGAGAGAGCGAGTGGTGGGACTGAGAGACTGGTCGCCGGCTCCCCCCTGCTTCAACTGGATCACATGTCGTCCGGGGCCCGCGGCGGCCGCAGAGCGACGGAGAAGTGAGGTCTCGGCGCTGCGTGTGCTGCGTCGCCTCAAACCGCAGGCAGGCGGTGTGCTGCATGGGGGATGTCACCGAGAGCAGATGAGATTGAAGATCCTAAGGTGTGTGAGAGGGACTCACGAGAGATGTGCTGCTAAACATCTAAAAGGTTGCTTAATCTGTGCTTTGTCTTTGATGATTTGATCTAAGCCCCCAGGCCCCCCCCAAAAAGAAAGACAAAATATTATACTGTATGTATATACCGTACTGTAATTATAATATAGATAGATAGATAGATAGATAGATAGATAGATAGATAGATAGATAGATAGATAGATAGATAGATAGATAGATAGATAGATAGATAGATAGATAGATAGATAGATAGATAGATAGATAGATAGATATCATCCAGACTTAGTGGTATTTGCTGCTGTGAAAGACAAAGTCAATTAGACATTATGCATTGTCTTTGCAAATGTATAGAACAACATGTTTTCTGATATTCTCCCCAGAACAGGCAGGCACATACAAATCCCAACAAACAAACGGAAACTATTTTAAACATTGAGGTGGAGTGTAAACTGAACAACAAATATTCTGCCATTTTACTTATGTAGCTCACTGAACGTAAAATCGTGTTATCACAGAAGAACATCATGGCATGTCAGACTTAACATCTAAATGTCACATTTAGAAATCTCTGCAGATCACCACATGCAGAGAGATAGGCAGGCACCGGGAGGGGCTATATATCATACCATCATAGGGTGTGTGTATGTGTGTGTGTGTGTGTGTGTGTGTGTGTGTGTGTGTGTGTGTGTGTGTGTGTGTGTGTGTGCGAGCACCAGATTAAATACTGTCGTCTACAGTATATCCCCCAATGAAAGGGGTTTCATAATGTACCATCCAAAATGTCAACATACAATAATACAAATATTTCTCACCCGTTCTTCCCCTTCAACTGAGAGTGACATTAAACCAAATAATCAGTTGATCCTTTACCAGGCACAAACACGCAGTAAAGTTCACTCAGGTTTAGTGACTGTAATGTAAGGCCACATGCACTGTATGATAACTAGTTCTGTAAAGTGCAAAGGAAATCAATAGGCTTTTTTCTTTTAAAGATGTTAGGACTGTATTTTCCGATTTGAACTGGCACTGATTTTACTGCATGTGCATCAAAATGTTCATAGGTCCAAGTACTTACTGTATAGTTTCGCGATGGTAAAAAGGGATAGACAGATTATTTAAAACCCTGTAAATCATGACCAAAAGAAAATCACGTGAAAAGCCAAGGTCTATGAAACTATCGGCTTGAAATAGGAAACACAGAGGATATGTTACGGCATTGCCAAGTGCTACCACTTAATACCATTAATCTCTCTCTCTCTCTCTCTCTCTCTCTCTGAGTGCATGGCGTCCTCTAAAAGTATGGATCTTGACCGCAGCCATTTTCTGTGGAAGAGGGAAAGGCTAAAGAGAAAGCACTGACCCCTCTTCACAGCAATTTTTCCCTCATCAACTTGTGAGACTTCATTAACTTCCGTGCGGGTAATTTCTTCTTTCAGTGCGTTTCAGAAAGGGTGCTGTTATGACGTTTTTATATGGCTGAATCTCAGTAGTCCTTTCTCAATTCCCTCATCAGTTTCCCGGCTCTCTCTCTCCCTTCTTTGCCCCCACCGCCTAACACACATCAGGCTGTATAGGCTTTGTTCAGTTTATCTGAGAACTGTTCATGGATGGACCATTAATACTTGACATCAAGGAATTTAAACAATACAAAATATTTGCATAGGTATCTTGGACGCAGCTACAATGATGGAACATTTCAGTTTGAGCCTATGACATTTTGTTTGAAACAACAAGAGATTACAATAAATTTGAATTTAGAAAAAAATATGTTCACATAGAAAGTACTAATATTTAGTCTGTGGAGAAACATATTTGTTTCTCCTGGATTACCGCCGGTATTCCCATTTCACTTAAATTCAGCCGTAATGCTGGGACTGGAGTTGTGTCCAACGAAATATCCACTGCTCAACCTGTGGGGTATTTGGCTGGCTGCACATGACACAGGAAACTGTGGGCCAATGCTGCCCTCTATGGGAACATTTGTGTCACTGTAAGGACAGTATCAATGTCTTACGTGTTTGCATCATCTCATGGTTGGTGGTGATGGGAAGTATACCACTGCAAAACAGGTTTGATAGTGTTTGGAGAGTTGGAGAGTGAGTGGCTGGATGGTAACCTCAAGGTTGCCAGTTCGAACCCGGGCACTCCCAGAGTTAGTGTCAAAGTGTCCTTGAGCAAGACGCTGAACCCCTAATTGCTCCTGATGTGCTGGTTGGTGCCTTGCATGGTTTCTTCCGCCATGTGTGTGTGTGTGAATGGGTGAATGTAATGCACAATCTATGTAATGCGCCTTGGATAAAGGCGCTATATATAAATGCACCATTTTATGTTCGTAATTATCTCCACTGGGCCACAACACTAAGTAAACTAAGTAGCCTATAGCGATACATTATTTTACATTACAATTCAAAGTCAGAGAGGAAGAAAATCTAACCAACTGAACATGTTATTGCATTGATGCGATCATGAAAAAAAAAGAGTGTCAGGGTCTCTGGATCATGATAACACTAAGATTTAGAATGGACCGATTTGGAGCGACTATTCAAACATCGTCATTTGAAACAGCGGAGAAAATCACCCGCCTGATTAGACCTGTCTGTCTCTGCACTCCAGTAAGCCATGTTCATCTGTCTGCGCCGATATGTAAACTCCCCTTCTTTCTCCCTTTCCTCCAACCCTCTCTAAATGATACATTAAGTGCCAAGACCAAGCCTGGCGCACAGACAAATGCCAAGCACTCGCTCCTCCAAATGTCAAATCTGACAGTCAGAGACATTCAATAACCATCCCTGCCGAACCAATTCAGAGCCACGTTCTTCAAACAGTCCCTGACGTCTAAGGACCAGAGAGGAAGGGAAAGGATTTTTGCATTCATGTATGAGACAGGATGCCATGTTTCCAAAACAGTATCTCTGAGACAAGGCTACGGGTAGAATCTACAACTGCAGTACTATACAAGTATGGTGTGGTGCGTGCATGTGTATAAAATTACCACAGATATATAATCTATATCATGTACTTCTATCATACCTGGCCTTGGAAGGGAGGCCATGATCTATACATACTTTAAGCATTATGTTATACTTTAGCTATTGAAAAAACAGCAGATCTACAACAACAGATCTACAAGCTCATATGAGCTTGTAGATCTGTTTTTGAAAATCGTAAAAATGTGGCGCAAATTTCGAATGTATATTCTTTCAGAGCGAACGTTTTTAACTCAAATCTTTGCTTCTGGGGGGTCCCTGGAACTACATATTTTCATAGAAACATGGGGTTTTTCAGAAAACTGTCATGATTTAGAAGGCATTTATTGTAAAGTCGTCCCTCAGGTCTAAATGGTGACCACCGAAATGGTGGTTAGTAAACGTGTTGACCACCGAAACGCGTCGGTGCTGGTATAGCCATGGGTCAACCGCACAGAATGCAGCCTACTGAGATTTTAGTAGGTCAGCAGAATGATGGCTACTGCCGGAGTGCATTCAATGCTCTGATTAAACATGACTGTGTCCCTTTCAATGCATTCGAAACGGGTGGGAACTTGGGAACTTGATTCCACCAATGTGCTTCCGCCTTCCGGCTTCGCTGCAGGGCGCTCAAATTAACACAATTGTGTTCTAGGAAGGACGGAAGTTTAACTAGGAAGGATCGCTCCCCAAGACCACCAGTGGAAGTTGCTAGTGTCAGCGACAATACACATGGGGGATAATTGGCATAATTACTAGTAAATTGGGAGGAAGATGACACACACTGGAATTTAAGGCCATTTATAAATAAAGCTATGGGCAGATCTGTCATTGCCCTCAGTCAGAATCCAATCGTGGACCCGCATAGCCTCGGTTGGATAAGCTTAAGGCCTATTCATAGTCTGGATTTTCGGTGGTAAGGTGACCACCGCTCCGGTGGTGAGCTGACCACCAGAGCTGAAATAACGTTGAGCGGTGGTGAGTAAAAACAGAGCGAAGGGCTGGAGCGGTGGCGGTGGTTTGCTCTTCACCGCGGCTCGTGACGTCATGTTGTAGTTCGGTGGTCACCCCACCACCGTAAATCCAGACTATGTATGAGCCTTTATGCAACCACAAATGCCAGGGTGATAATGTATCATGGCCACAGTACAGGCATTTGAGAAACTCTGCTTCGCATCACAGACATAATATCTCCCGGCGAAACTCCTCACTCCTGTGAGGTGAAAAGAGTCGACTGGTTCTGACTACACCCTCCCCAAGACCTACAGTAGGGGTTGGCATTCTGCACACATGGGGGGAATTGGAATAAATTGGGACAAATTATATAAATAAGGTTGTTTCTGACACTTACCTAGGATCATATAATGAACTTTTCCTTTTAAAAAAAGCTTTTCAACAGTTGACGCTGCTGCTCCACGGCTCCCCGACTCCTCTCCCTCTCATGTCTCCTCCTCCCTCTCCATCCCCTTCTCTCCTCCTGTCCTCTCACCTCCTCCTCATCTTCTCTCCATATGTGCGTGTTCATGTCCCATCAATGCACGTTACTACTAACAATGTCTCTTGTCTGCATCTATATCACAAATTCAACATTTAGAGACCTCTGCCCCAGAGTGTTAGTGCTTTCTCAATTTAGGCATTCAACACAGACTCTTATGCAAAGCGAGTAAGCATGCCATATTGTCAACAAACAATTGTGTACAGTAAAGTCACAAGTGGAGGGAGTGCAAATATAAAGCCAAGAGAACAATGTTGTGACTCAAAGAAATAAGGATACCAGGTACTACTGAACCTAGCATGCATCTTTATTCATGCTCTCTCCATTTTTAGTTTGTGGTTGTTTGGCGCTTACAACTTACCACAGACATTGCATCTCAGTCTGGTCAATATATGAAAACTTCAAAGCTGCTTAAATGTAATGTAAGCAATGTACTGTTGCTTGACCCCTATGTCTTTGAAGGATTTGGATACAAAGTAGCCGAAAAGCGAAAAGCAAATACCGGTAGTCAATTAAGTACCTGTACCTGTCTAGATACTTCCTTAATGTAAACGAAGTCCACACACACAACACCAGAGGGAGTGCAACAAACCATGTACAACCCAGATTCGGCACTAACAAGGGACTAAATTATTTTCGCTCCTATGCCACCAAAATGTGGAACGCCCTACCAAGAGTCATTAAGACATGTGAATCCCTTGAGTCCTTCAAAACCGCTCTCAAAGGGCACCTACGGATGGCTGCAATTCGAAACTGGCCTCTGTAAAATCTGAATCCCCCCCACCCCCCCCCCCCCCATTTCCCCTCACTATGTATCTTTTCCCTTTTTGCTTCCTATATGATGAATTCCAGTTCTGTTCTTTAGTTACATAGAAATGTCTATTTGTATGTCTCTAAATGTTTTGATGAATTGAACAATGTGGACCCTGTTGTAAACAAGTGTAATGCTTAATTGGGTCGTCCACTCACAGTTAACAGTCTTTGTATTGAGTTTGTGCTTGAAATGTACTGTAAATTCTGCAAACTGTTAATACATATTTCAATCAATCAATCAATAGGTCTACAGCAGGTAAACAAACTCAAGTATTTTGGCGCTGCACTGCGGCGACATGGACATAAGGGCTACGCGTATCCGGGCCTAGCCCTCCAAGCAGAACCCAATGGTACTGAAGTTTCTGACATTTTTGACGACACAGACCATGGGGTCCTGTTGCAGCAGTATCCTGCCACCTGGTACGCAGACATAATAAAACATAAACACCGTGTTTACGGCCTGTCTGCGCTCTTTGACGACTTTTTTTCGTGTGAGGGCTTCTGAATCTGTGAACTATAAGTACCTATACATGCCGCTGCGAATTTCTCCTGTGGCGCGGAAGCCGTTAAGTATTTTTAATCTTTGTTTGACCGATTTGGTCGCTTTGATTCTTCTCTTCCTTCCTTGTTTATTGACACCTCATTGTACCGCCTATCTGGCTAGCTAGTGGCGCTATAGCTATGACAGAGCAGATCAGAGGCAGGGACGTAGCCGCACAAGCCAACCGCACACCGGGAGGCGGTACAATAAACGGTAAACAAACAAGAAGAAAGAAGAAAAATCGGTCAAACATAGATTAAAAATACTTAACGGCTTCCGCGCCACAGGAGATATTCGCAGCGGTTTGTATAGGTACTTATAGTTCACAATTTCAGAAGCCCTCAAAGGAAAACAGGCCGTCAAACGGCGCAGATATGATGTTAGTGAGCATATTTATGTCCGCGTTCCAAAATTCCCATACGAAAATATAGTTATGAACAGGGACCCTACAATAAAGCGACATCAAAATTTCAGAAAAGCTTTATGGAGGGTTCCGAGAGGGGCTAATCCGGGCCCTTTGTCTAAGACAAATTTCTTCCTCGGGAGACATATAATAAAGAACCTAGAAGTAGAGTAGACTAATTATTATAGGAGTGACTTACTTGTGACTTTCCTGCGTCATTCCCACGCCCAACCTCACGTCACCATGCAGGCTTTCCAGTTTCCACCTCGTCTTCTACCTGTCCAGTCTATCCCTATCTACGACACTGTCTCTCCACTCGAGAGACAGAGCTCACACAATTTCTCCTTTTGTTAAATTGTGTAAGCGTTTCACTTTTCTCAGTTTTCTGGCTTGACACTTGAGCTATCCACACGGACATGTGGCCTTCCTTCAAAGGAGGAACTAAATTAGCATGTGATGAATTCAACCAGTAGCCTACAGCAGAAACCTCTACCAGGCCAGCAGGGGGTGGAAGAGGACTGCTGAACAAAATGAGGGAGTACCAATTATATTAAGAGGTAACCTACAAGAATCAGTTGAGGGGGAGAAAAAAAACATTATTACTGAGGAAACCACGTTTTTCCTCCCCCTCCCTAGGTGGTACTCCCTCATTTTGGGCAGAGTTGGGCACACACACACACGTTTCTGAGCTGGAGAGAATTAGCCCCTGGCTAAAGATAAGTGTGATGTCTACCACATCATCTCTTGACTGCAGTACAAATTGACCTGAGCCTCCTAAAAATCATAGCTTGCTTGATTGATGTGATTATGTCTATTTATGTGATGCCCACATTTGACTCCACTCAGGCCCCTTTTCCACCAGGGTTGAAACGATTCAGTTATTTTTTCCCCGCCTAATGTTGAACCAGTTCAGTGTTTCCACTTCAGGAGTCAGGACCCTAAAAATTGGTTCGGAACTGGAATAAAAAAATGGCCGGCTGTTCATGAAAGCACCAAGGTTCCAAGAATCGGAATGGAACCACTTCTAGAACCAAAGTTCTCTCATGAGTCATGAGGAAAAACTGCAGTGCTAGTGGAAATGTTACCAAAATAGTGTTCAAAATGTGACATACTATTCAATGGTCACTCATACTTTATTCATTTATTCAAAGGCACAATACTTAGAAAAAAGAAACACATTTTAGTCAGTGTTGAACAATATACATTCATAGTCTAACACTTTATTTTTTTGTGACATATCACTTGTGTACCACTTATTAGGGCTGGGAATTGTTATACATTTTGACCCCAATTACAGTTTTAAAGCTTCCAAAACTTAACTACTGTTAAATACAGTGTTTACAATGTCTTTCTCAAGTGCCTCGTTGGAATAATTTACAATATATTTTCTTTTCCATTTAACATTCATGTGCCATTAATATTTCTAAGTAGAATCACAATTGTGCTTTTTTTTTTGTTATTACCGGCAGTTAAAACATTAAAATGTTGTAATGAAATATGTAATTTTTTCAATGCCCAGCCTGCTTGGTTTTAGATCCTACGAACTAACCTAAAATCCAACTAATTTCACCGGAGGTTTACGCCATTTTACCTTCATTTCTAATATTCAATGTTTCTATTCCTTAGTTGCCTTTACATCCGTTACATGACAGTAGTGATGCAAATACAAGTATAGCGCAGGATAGAAGTTGTACCACATTTAGGTTACAATTAGGTCTTACACAGACATAGATTAAACCCAGATCAAAGGAAAACATCTGAAAGTAATCAAAAGAAATCTAGGTCAATTCTGTAGAGCTAGCGGCCCAGGATGTGCTTTCGCCATGATCATTTAACTACAAAATTGTCAGTGTCACAATAGTTTACGGATCATTATAACACCAATTAACATTCAAGACCTCTGACGGTAAAAACACACTCTAACTGAAGCTACATCCTAAGCCATTTTCTTTCCTGAAAACAAAGAGAAAAAACAACAAGAAAGCAAAGCATCACTCTTTCTGAACATGGTGTCTCTTTTTGATTTCTGTCCCTTCTGAGTCCTTCATGCAGGCATCCAAAAAATTGCGGCACTTCAGAGTGTACTGCTCTGGGAACTCTCGGAAATGGCTAACGTGTGCAGTGGTAGCAAAGTCAAAGCTGTCCACTGGGACGCCTTTCTGCGTCAGGGTCTCCACCATGAGCTCCACCTCTCTGTGGCGGATCACCTGGTCAGCTTTGGAGTAGAGATATAGCTGGGGCCAGCTCGGAGGCTTGTCTCGCAGGGCATCATAGTGGTTCTTGTGGATATATTTGGTGATGGGGTAGAGCACCACCCGTAGCAGGAAAACAGTTACTGCAAAAAGCACTAGGAGAATGTACCTCAGAATGGGGTTTATTTTGGGCCCTAGGGTGGCCCTCAGCGCACGCAAGGCCCCCTGCACATTCCCACTTCCCGGGGCACTATCCACTACTGCCCCGATCACTCGCAGAGAGCTGAACTGTTTGTCACTGTGCAGGAGCTCTACGATGTAACGGTACAGCATGAAACCACCGTTGCTGAATATGTGGAAGAATATCGGGCTGTTTTCCACCTCGTAGTCATAGAGGACTTCCAGCAGTTTGAGGGCTGTGCCGCTCAGCTCCTTGTAGCCAAAAGACTCTGATATGAAGACCGTCTTTAAGGGGGCTGTATAGCAGACCGTGACACATCCCTAGAGAAACAAACAGTCAATGAGAATGTTAAATTGGAATAGAAACAAACATAGAAATTGTCTACTCTAAACCAGAGGTTCACAATCACTGGTACTAGTAACACTAGTGATACTTGAGCCCCCATATGATGGTACGTGTGTAATGTGTGTAATGCTTAATTGGGTCGTCCACTCACAGTTAACAGTCTTTGTATTGAGTTTGTGCTTGAAATGTACTGTAATTCTGCAAACTGTTAATACATATTTCAATCAAATATTTCAATCAATCAAGAGGCGTCACCCAAAAAAGACAAAAGTGGAATGAAATATTTATATTAATACAGGTAGTTCTTCTGACCAAGCAATTGGTTGAAATAGGCTGAAATGAGAATGATGGCACACCTAGCCATTAATAGAAGCTTTGAGTACAGACATTAGGAAAAATCTGTTGTGCTTAGACAAAGTTGTCAGAGCAGCAGCAAAATTGGCTTTGAACAAAAACAAAACAATTCAAATAATAACTCAGCATGCGCCATGCAGGTCTACTCTCCTGTATTTTAACATCAGTAATTATGGTGGTACTACTTGGAGAGCCAGATATTTTCTGTGGTGGTAATTGATATAAACCTCTGAACCTTTACGGTCATTTATTTTTCTTGTTCTTTGCCAACCTGTTCATTGTAGATGGAGCTGTACTTGGAGAGGTGCTTGTCTTTGCAACCAGCCCAGCCCAATAGGATGACAACTGGCTCCTTTGTCTCCTGCCAATGTCTCTCTGAAAGCACAGACAGGCCACCAAACAAACATACTGTTATGCAATATAGTAGTATATAGGCAAAGCAAGTCCACGATTCTTGTTTGTTATTTGGCAGATGTGTGCTAGAAATGGCACTTAGCCGTGCGCCCGTTTTGAGATGTATGTGTTGCTATGGATCGCTATGTAGCTTGTAGCCTACAGTGATAATAGCTCAGACTCCTCAGAGAGAGAGAGAACGTTAGCAACCTAGCTAGCAAAGCCATGTCGAAACATAACACGCCTTACCCGATAGCGTAACATCAGGAAAGCAGATATTGTAGTCTATTTCATCGTCTGCCATTTCTGCACGATTCATATCAACTGTGCTCCTCGGTTTTATAGCTCATCTGGCTGACTGTTGTCAGATTGATCAATAATATGGGGATCTGATCGTTGACGTTCAACTGAGTAGTATAGTAACGCTGGGTTACCTAATAATGGACATAGAGCGCTGCCCTGCCCCCTTTTTGAACGATACAGTTCATCGGTTGCTCTGGGTTGTCTGCTGCTGTCTGTATATGGAACAGCTATCCCTACCTCTGGCCACTAAATGGCGAGAGTGTGCTGTCAATTCAAGTCAAGTCAAGTCAAAGGAGCCTCATTGGCATGAGAATAAAACCTGTTTACATTGCCAAAGCAAGTGTATATAATACAAACTGTTGAAAATGGGGAAAATATACAGTAGGAGGGGATACAGCATTGTGTAAACAGAGCTATATCACATTGCATCGTTATATACACGTTATACAGGGTAGCCTATAAAGCTTGAAACAAAAGCAGCATTCTTTTGCAGTCACTTTGGGACAAATAGCAGCATTTCTTTGCAGTCACTTTGGGACAAATAGCAGCATTTATTTCTCAAGGCTATTTCAATAGTAGGCCTATACAAAAAACCCTCAAATTTAAGATGTGTTTAAAGGTAGCAGATACATGTTCAGTACCTCTGGCACATAGCTCTAATGTCTTTGCAATGTAAAGGCGTTAGAGCTATGGACCACCATCTTTACACCTGGGAAAAACTGAATCCATTCTCTTTGGATCTAATAGTAATCTCAGCAAGGCAAATGACTTCAAGTTCAAGGTTCAAGGTTTCTTTATTTTGTCTTCCAAGGAAGAAATTTGTCTTGGACCCCAAGGACCCGCTCTGCAGCATACAGATACAAAACAAAACAAAACAAAACAATACACAATACAAGACAACAAAGGCACGTACAACATTCAAAAACCACATACCAACATACCTAGTGCAAAAAACAAAGCAAGAACATCACCTTCGACCCCTACCCTGTCTGCCCTCTGCAAGGACTCTGTTTAGGAGTGTGATTGACAGAGGGACAAAGGAATGCTTGTACCTATTGTATTTGCACGCATGGACCTCGTATCTCCTACCTGATGGCATTAGCCGATACTCAGGGTATAGTACATGGGAGGGGTCAGACACAATTTTCTTAACCTGTCCAATGGTGGCCTGCTCAAAGATGACCTGGGGGGTGATCGGAGGTGTAGACATACCCATGATCTTCCCTGCCATTTTGGCTAATCTAATCTATTTTGGCTTCTTGGTTAGAGTGGGTGACAATGTTATCACATTATCACATGAAATTACCTACCTAGGTTCCATCCTGGAGGCTAATCTTTCTGGTGAAAAAATAGCCACCAACGTAATCAAAAAAGTCAACCAAAGAACAAGATTCCTTACAGGATCTCCTCACTGGTCAACAAAAACACCTTGAAGACCAGGAGCCCTGGAGTACAAGGTTTCTTTGACTATGCATGCACCTCCTGGTACCACAGCACCCCAATGGCTCCAGACTTCCCAAAACAAACTGGTCAGGCTCCTACTTGGCTTCACCCCCCGAACCCACCTCACCCCTGCCCACATTGACAGGCTGGAATGGCTTAGGGTTGACGACAGAGTACAGCATCTTGCAATGGGTCTGGTCCACAAGATTCGATACACCACCAAGATACCCATGTAGGCCTACATGTCTAGATACTTCCTTAATGTTAACGAAGTCCACACCCACAACACCAGAGGGAGTGCAACGAACCATGTAGGCTACAACCCAGATTTGGCACAAACAAGGGACTACATTTTCGCTCCTATGCCATTGGAACACCCTACCAACAGTCATTAAGACATGGAAATCCCTTGACTCCTTCAAAACCGCTCTCAAAGGGCACCTACGGACGGCTGCAATTCGAAACTGGCCCCCGTAAAATCTGAACCCCCCCCCCCCACCACCCACCCCTTTTTCCCCTCACTGTATATGTTTCTTTTCCCTTTTTACCTCCTTTATGATGAATTCCTGTTCTGTTCTTTGACTATATAGAAGTGTCTATTTGTACGTCTCTAAATGTGTTGATGAATTGAACATGGTGGACCCTCTTGTAAACAAGTGTAATGCGTAATTGGGTCGTCCACTTCCACTCACAGTTAACAGTCTTTGTATTGAGTTTGTGCTTGTGTAGGCCTACTGTAATTCTGCATACTGTTAATACATATTTCAATCAATCAAAAACCAGAGCTAACATGTGCAGTACTTGGTAGTTGTTGGTACAGATAGACGATAGTAGTCCTTGTACCACCCTAAAGCCAAGCCAATGGAATACAACCTGACTAACCTTCTGTCGCAACAGTTCACAAATCTTGCTGCTGTGTTTGCACATTAAGTATTTCTGTCAAACTCTGCTGTCTGCTGCTGTCCAGCGGCGGCTACTGTTATGTCCACTAGATGGCGTCGTCTGCACACATAATGTGCATGGTGTTTACTGTAGTCTTGGACTCTTTGTTGATGAATCTGATTGATTGATTGATTGAAATATTTATTAACAGTTTGTAGAATTTACAGTACATTTTAAGCACAAACTCAATACAAAGACTGTCAACTGTGAGTGGACGACCCAATTAAGCATTACACTTGTTTACAACAGGGTCCACATTGTTCAATTCATCAAAACATTTAAAGACATACAAACATTTAGAGACATACAAATAGACATTTCTATGTAGCTAAATTCATCATATGGGAAGCAAAAAAGGGAAAAGATACAATATACAGTGAGGGAAAATGGGGTGGGGGGGGTGGGGGGATTCAGATTTTACAGAGGCCAGTTTCGAATTGCAGCCATCCGTAGGTGCCCTTTGAGAGCGGTTTTGAAGGAGTCAAGGGATTCACATGTCTTAATGACTGTTGGTAGGGCGTTCCACATTTTGGTGGCATAGGAGCGAAAAGAATTTAGTCCCTTGTTTGTGCCGAATCTGGGTTGTACATGGTTTGTTGCACTCCCTCTGGTGTTGTGGGTGTGGACTTCGTTTACATTAAGGAAGTATTTAGACAGGTACATGGGTATCTTGGTGGTGTATCGAATCTTGTGGACCAGACCCATTGCAAGATGCTGTACTCTGTCGACGACCCTAAGCCATCCCAGCCTGTCAAAGTGGGCAGGGGTGAGGTGGGTTCGGGGGGTGAGGCCAAGTAGGAGCCTGACCAGTTTGTTTTGGGAGGTCTGGAGCCTTGTTTTAAGGGCCTTTGAGGTGCTGTGGTACCAAGAGGTGGATGCATAGTCAAAGAAACCTTGTACGAGGGCTCCTGTTAAGGTCTTCAAGGTGTTTTTGCTGACCAGTGAGGAGATCCTGTAAAGGAATCTTGTTCTTTGATTGACTTTTTTGATTACGTTGGTGGCCATCTTATCACCGGAAAGATTGGCCTCCAGGATGGAACCTAGGTAGGTAATTTGATCTTTTCGTGTGATAATATTGTCACCCACTCTAACCAAGAAGCCATCTGCCTTGCTGAGATTACTATTTGATCCGAAGAGGATGGATTCAGTTTTTCCCAGGTGTAAGGATAGTTTGTTATCAGCGAGCCAGGTGCAGATTCTACCGAGTTCAGAGCTGAGGGTCTTTTCAACCTGCAGTTTGTTCCTGTCCGAGACCAGCAGTGCTGAGTCATCTGCGAACAGGAACAAGTTGCAGTCACAAGCTGAAGTCATGTCATTAACATATATTAGGAACAGTAAAGGCCCTAGTATGCTTCCTTGTGGGACGCCACAGCTCACTGGGAGGGGAGGGGACAGTGTTCCGTTCACCTCCACCATCTGTTCTCTCCCCTCCAGGTAGGATTGCATCCAGCTCACTGATGTGCTATCAAAACCAATAGCTTTAAGCTTGTTAACCAGTATGGAGTGGTTCACGGTGTCAAAAGCCTTTTGGAGGTCCAGCATGACCATGCCGCAGTATTTTCCAGCGTCCACCTCGTGTTTGATGTGGTCGCTCAAATAGAGGAGGCATGTGTCAGTGGAGTGGGATGTTCTGAAACCAGATTGGAACTCGTACAGCAATTTATTAGTGGCAAGATACTTTTCAACCTGTTCATAGACTATTTTTTCCATCACTTTCGAGATGGAGCTTAGAATAGAAATAGGTCGGTAGTTGCCGGGTTCTAATTTATGATGATGATCATGTCAAACAAATATTGCATTTACAAGCACGCACGCGCGCGCGCGCGCACACACACACACACACACACACACACACACACACACACACACACACACACACACACACACACACACACACACACACACACACACACACAGCGCGCGCGATGTGTTTCAGTTTAGCCTGCGACACCGTCGTACTGCCTAGGTATAGGTTTAACATGTAGGCGGAGACAGTGGGAGGTGCCTGGATGAGAGAGAGAGAGAGAGAGAGAGAGAGAGCTGTCAAACCAGCAACAAGCAGCTGAAATATGATCTTAGGCGGACAATAAACAATAGTGTTTTTTTTGCTCGCTGAGAGGCCATTATTACTACTAGAAACTTTTGTTGCTTTGCTGCTCCGTCGCCGACGGTGTCGTCCTGGGATGTTATATTACCCAGTGTTTACAGGACGTAAATAAAGTGCGTGTGACTTCATGGGCTTGCTGCTTCGTGCTAACGTTCCGTGTGTGTTGCTAGCGGTTGGTTAGCGTGACTTTCTGTTGACAAACTAAAAGCCCAACCAACCCTGCAGACAAACTATAGCACAGCTTCATCGATCCTTCGAGGAATGGAGCAGCACACAGCCTTGGCTGAACTGTCGACTTTCATGACGAATGCATAAGGTAACTGCAAGCCATTTTGTATGCAATAACATTAACTGGTAACTTAAAATATTTTTGAAGAGTGTGTGTTGATTTGAGTGTAGAGTGTTTACATTTCCCCCCCTGGCATGGCTGCAGCCTAGGCTGCCCTCTCACCTTATTACCTGTGCTGTGGTGGTGGGACATTATCATACTCTATGGACATTTATCCACAGAAACTATAGTAGGCTACCGTACTAGTTTGCCTGTATAAAAATGATGATAATAATAATAGTTCACAGGGAAGCATTTTCCCACCCACTATAGTCCCTGGCTGCTTTGATTGATTGAACTATGTATTAGCAGTTTGCAGAATTACAGGACATTTCAAGCACAACTCAATACAAAGACTGTTAACTGTGGACTACTACTATAGTTAATAATGTTTTAGTCCTGAAACATGACTTTTAAGCCCCATGGAATGACAGGCATGCCGCTGCTCATGCTCACGCATCTTGGCAGTTTACCACAATAGATTGTGGATAAGACTCAAGAGAGGACAGGTATTTTTCTTTCGATGAATGTGACCTAGCTTGCATATTTGATTAACATTTCCCTCTGTTCGTCAGGGCGTTTCGCCTACCCCACATTCCTCCTCCCCTGATTAAGCTTATAGACAGTCTTCTCTAGACTAGACTATACAACTCTCATGACAATTAGCAACGGTTTACAAGTGTGTCTTGATCAGTTGATTGTGGTTACATCGACTTTTGTTGAGCTGCTGGCTATCTTTGCCATAACATAATGGTGGTTGCAGGGGGAGATTGGATGAAAAAAGTAGTGAAACTAAATATGTAATCGTCTCGTGTAGCTGTTTGCCACTCATCTAAATACTGCACAGACAGTAAGACACTCACTTGCAGATGTTGCACAACCCATCATCAAACTCACTTTAGAGGTTGATTTACTGCCATTTTCTATTAGCCTATAATCCAGTAGGAGTACGGGCACAGCTGGACCGGTGTGAGGGCCCCTAAACTACTGCTGAAACTTTTGGCCTCAGGGATGGCCCATCTGTTTTTGAATATCACAAGGCCACATTTTACAGACCAAGAACAGTCTGCCCACTAGTTTACAATTCCTTTTCGTGTGGTCATTTGAACTCATGCATTCACATTTGTGGGCAGTGCGCTGGGCAGCAGGGGATGGCTGGGAAACAAAAATAGTGATGAGAGGTTCTATAGCTGATTCTAAGAGCTGCATGATTCTGCACATACAGGCATATTATTATAAGCTTAAGGCCTGTCCATATCACCAAAATATTGTGCTAATTGCTAAATTGTTTATTCTTATTTTCCGTGGCATCATAACATCCAGTGAATTTAATTGTTAATCAAAAGTGAGGGGCGCTTTTATCATTGTACATCATCATGAAGGTAAAATAGACATCCATCCATCCATCTTCAACCGCTTATCCGTAGTCGGGTCACGGGGGCAACAGCTCCACCAGAGTGCTCCGGACTTCCCTCTCCAGAGCAACATGTCTAATGTAAAATAGACACTGATGTAAAATTCTCCATTGTCAAATGCTTATGTTTATTTAATGTTTGTTTAGGACAAAGATAGTGGACGTGGACGGTAACTAAAAACCAGGGTGGGCTGGCACCCCTAAAAATATAACACTTAAACCTTTTTGGTATTGTCAACATTTTCCATATAGGGTTTAGTAAGAATCAGGTTGGCCACCTTATAGTTGAGGTAAGGTAAAGCCTTAACGAACGAGACTGTTGACTTTACCCATATCCCATCTGCAGTGGCTGCAGGAGAACACAGGCCTGGCTTTGTGCATTTCAGTTGCCTACTTCTGTGATGGCAAGGCTGAAATGTAAGCGTGGGCAGTTTGTGTTTCGCTCAGCGTTCACTCTTTGCCTGTTTGTGTCCAAGAGGCCTCTTGGCCACTAACGTGGGCGAGTGGATAAAGCATTCGTCCCTTATTGTTTTGCCGTTTTGCCGTTTTTTAATTGAAGGAAGTAAGAATTTATATTTCACACTAGGCAACACTTCACCTGTGTGAGACTGTGACAATGAGATGAAACGTGCATGCCTGCTTGCTCTCTAGTCTCTGGGCTCAGAAGGAAAAACTAAACTGAAATCAGATAAAACTTGGGCCTGCTGCTCGTAGCCTACATTTTCCTTGGCAGAGAGAGTTTTTTATTACTGTCGGACTCTTTCAAAAAGGCACACAGACTGATGCGTCAGTGCGGAGAGAGAGAGAGAGAAAAAAAATAGTACGAGGACGATGATGAAAATCCTTTTAACACTACGAAGTCTGAAAAAAAATCACTACTACTCAGTCGGCTGAACGGTCAGGGGAACCGTGTTTTTGGTGCGATTTGATTGGCCACTCTCTCCCCCACACGTCCCTCTCCAGCTGGAGAAGACATTGTTCAAGCCTGCATCCCATTTCCAACGAATTAAATCATAATATGTTTCTTAACACATGTTTTCACTCCTAAAATGTATAAAACTAATAATACATGTGAAAAATATATATTTTGCCGTTGCCCGTTAGTACTATATTGCAACATAGCCATGGAAGAGTGTCACGTTGCTGCCTTTTGTTATTTTTTTCCTTCCAAAAGAGCAAGATCACTTGTCTTTTCTTGTGTGTTATCGATGTAATTAATATATGTCACCCCACGCGATGTACAGACTGCTTGACTAGGCATGTAAACATGACATAATTGTATTAATGTTTAAGTGTAATGATGTTATTGACCGGATTGTCCGTAGTCCTCCAGCCGTTAGCTTACAGTTGCTAATATTATAAGCTAACAACATTACTAAAGCCAATGTATTGCATTAAATGCGGCCTGTCCGCGGTAAATTACTTATACAAGTGAGTCGCGTTATATTTACCTAAATTACCAGCCAAAGTACATTCCAAATAAACAATTATTAGCCACGTTATGTTGTTATATCAGTTTAATTAATAAAAAAACATCGTTCAGAATACGGCCGTTAGCACTGTGAATTCAACATCCGGTGAGGAGAGGATACGGTTCGTGTATGTGTTGTGTATGGAACTCAGCGCATACAGTGGCTTACCGGATGTAAGCCTTGCACACTAAATAGACACTAAATAGAAAGCCTGCAGCCTGGTGATACAAAAAATAAACTCCACACGTGAAATGCACTGCATGTTGAGGAGAAACACTAGGTCAGCTGCTATTTATAAAACATCGTGCAGTTATTGAATTCATGAACATTTGCATGCTTCCCTGAGAGGGAGAGAGAGAGAAAAAGTTTACAGATAAAGAAGGACGGACAGGCTGAACTCTTTTGACTGACAAAGAGCTGGCGATATTGAGCCTATATGCCAGAACAAATTAATCCACAGCAGCATGCCTACATAAGTTCCACGTCGCTTGCAGAAAGAACTGTTCTTTTGACTGACAAAACATTTAGCGGTTCGGGAGGTCTATCTGGTTGGAATTATTCAAACACTTTTTATTTTGTATCGCGCATCGGCAAGCGTTCTCGCTTCATGGAAAGTAAATGTCGGGTCGAGTCTAACCGAGCATTCAATAATAATAATAATAATAATAACAATGATAATAATCATTGTATTCATATTCCTATTATCTTATCAAAATAATAAACAAATTCCAAGTTAATTAACCAGCCAAACGTATATGATTTAATTCGTTGGACATGGAATGCAGGCTTGAACAACAACAATGCCGTCTCCAGCTGTCTTTTGTGTGTTCTTTTTTTTTCTCCACCCCTACCACCATAACGACCATAACTCGCTCATTTT
Organism: Protomyctophum parallelum; assembly: GCF_964188405.1. NCBI lineage: Eukaryota > Metazoa > Chordata > Actinopteri > Myctophiformes > Myctophidae > Protomyctophum > Protomyctophum parallelum. The sequence continues at coordinate 49,394,574 of NC_139709.1, read as the reverse complement.
TTGCTCATTTAAAAAAAATCAAAATACCATGTAAACTATGGAATTGGGGCTTTCATTTGGTATATAAATCGGTTGTGTAGGCGCTCTCTACGAAACGATATCAAGTGAAAAGTAAATGTCGGGGAATCACCATTAACACCATTATCAAGCAGCGCAAACAAAAGACGAGAGGGGGAGAAAGGGTGACGGCGGTCGATTGGGCCGATTATAGTCAGACTGAGTAAGAGATATATGCCTAAAATCATATTTACAAAATGTTTCAAATGGAAAAAAAAACAGAGATGATTTCAACCGAATATTTAGACAAAGTCATGCAAGGGGAACTTTCTCTGGACTCCATGGGCTAAGAAAATAAACGTTGAAATTTCAAATTCGGTCAGAACGGCTGCTCAGACTTCCTAGTGTTAAGGATGTAGCTCGGACTGAGAGGATGATCTCACTATGTTGTCCAATAGGTCTAACTCTGGAAGAGGGGTTTAGTGTATAATGTGATGTAATACTGAAAGAACAAGGCCAAGTCTGACTGTCTAAAATAGTAAATACCCCTCTTACACTTGTCTGTCATTATGGGACCATCGCACCACCCTACTCTCTCCCTTCCAACCCCTATCTCTATCCACTGGTGGTGGTGGGATGTCAGTTCTGCCCGCTCTGTTACTCGATGTGCCCGAGTCACATTAGTATTAATGTTGTCTTTTATTCTTTCTGCTTGGTCTTTGCATCGCCGGAAACATATTTCCTGACTATGACTACTATCTAGATCTGTGTTACAATGGGAGAGTGATCACCTCCGGAACAGACCTGGAGGGTATAACACTCTAATGTGGCTTGCTGGTGTGTGCATGCATTGTGTCCACACACCGTGGACTTGAGTTTAAATAGCGTGCCATTGCCTATTTGGTGTATTTAATCATTAATAAGAGGCGCTAGCCCCTCCTATGCCCAGCTTAGTCTGTTTGTGTGAAGACAAGTGAGCAAAGCACATAAAGACGCCAAAAGTGATTGGCCGGAATTACATTTTTGATGATATGATTGGCTGAGCACGGAATGTGATGTATGATGATGTTGTTTGCACATGAGGCCAATATATTAACTAGTTTTTGCTAAGTGTTCATGCATTGCTAATGAAGCAACTCTTAAATTGTAGATTACTTCTTGAAGACCCTTTGCCCTAAGAGAGACTGTTCTTCTCACATATAATGACTGAACTGGCAAAACATATCACAGGGGTTAACATGTCTTTTGTTTAGAGGGTGGAGTTTGGGTTAAGCCTATTATATTAACACCCAATCCAGAATTGAATTTTGGTGCCCTCAGATGAGCCTAATGACTTTATTGAAATAATATTTTTTAGAATTATGTATTCTACAAAATATAGTCTAAGTATGAAGACATTTAAATGTGCAGTTATAGTGTTATAAGAGCAACATTTATATACTTTTGCTTGGGGCTCTGAATGTTGTGAAAATCTCAATTAAGCATGTAAGCTTAGCTTATACTTCAAAAAATCACACCCATGTGAAGTGAGGGGTGCTCTTATCATTGTACATCATCATGACGTAACATGTCTATTTGCTCAGACACACATGATGTAAATTCTCTATTCGTGTAGGACAGAAATAGCCGATTTGCTCGTCCACGTATGACATAAATTCTCCATTCATTGTCAATGTTTGTGTAAGATGAAAATCTACACTAATAGCTGAATATAGCCCCTCAAAACTCCTATGGGGCTGAAACCACCGTCGAGTTCTATTGTAGTTTTATTGAGGGGAACTGCTGGGTGGACAGACGCTTGGAAAGTTTAGCTCAGAATGAGAGTGAGGTCATTCCTCTACCCTCAGCTTGCTATATATTCTCTCAACCAAAGGCTCATTCTGCTCCCCCAGGATCATATCAGGAAGTGCAATAGCAAAGAAGAAATTGTTAGGTGATTCTTTTTTTTACCGTGAATAGAGATTCCTTTGGCAGTGGTGACAGATTCCTGTCACCACTGCCAGATCTGCATTTGGACCTCTCTTTTGTCCACCACTTGGTTCACCTTGTATTTTGTCAAAGCATCATAATTATTTCTACAAAATCCACACCTGTGTGAAGTGAGGCGTGCTCTCATCATCATGCATCATCTCATCCCGGCAAATCACAATTTGCGTCCTCACTTTTGTCTTCAATGTTTGTGTTGAAGCTGGACATATAGCCCTCAAAAACAGATGTGAAAATCCAGATAGTTAAATGTTTAAAAAAAAAATCACACCCGTGTTAAAGGACAACTTTAGGTTTTTCAACCAAGGTTCATGTTTTAGGTTATTATTAGAGAAACTAAAAGGTGAGTGTTAATTTTCTTTCATTTGCTGCCTTCTTTCGTTTTAGGGATTTTAGCTCTTTTTGACAGGGGGGCGGGGGCATTCGAGCATGGGGCTAAATATGTATTTTTTTACCAAATGTGATGGTGATTTATTTATTTATTATTTACTATAGTCCTAATAAACCCCAGGAAATTACATCTGGCCACAGAAGATCACATGATCTACTGAATGTGAAGGTATAGCCTACTGGGGGAAAGCTTATACTGTGTGTATAGGCTCAATATGTCAGTTTGTCACATTCAATAGATCCTGTGATCTTTTGTGGCCAGATGTAATTTCCTGGGGTTTATTAGGACTATAGTAAATAATAAAAAAATAAATCGCCATAATATTTTGTAAAAAAATACATATTTAGCCCCATGCTCGAATGCCCCCGCCCCCCTGTCAAAAACTGCTAAAATCCCCAAAACGAAAGAAAGCAGCAAATGAAAGAAAATTTACACTCACCTTTTAGTTTCTCTAAGAACAACCTAAAACATGAACCTTGGTTGAAAAAAACTAAAGTTGTCCTTTAAGTGATGGGTGCTCTTATCATCATACATCATCACGTTCCAGCTAATCAATTTTCTGTCCTCACTGTTTTACATTCATACAATGCTCAGGCTCACATCATCGCTATGGGGTGCTTAGCCAATCAAATCATTGCTATGGGCTACACAAAACACACAAAGCTGGACATAGGAGGGGCCCCTCAAAAAAAAAAGAAAATGAGAAGACCCTTAGCCACAGGACCCCTGTCACCTTTGTACCCTGCTGATCTTGTTTTAGATGGCTTTGGCTATTTCTTGGCTAATCTCCTATAATTGGACAATCTGCCCCTATTAAAGCCATTACACTGTGGGCCTGTCTTGTAAACGCCAGGCTTAGCTGTCCTAACATCAGTTCCACACTAGAGGGTTTATTCAAACAAAGGTACTGTACCACCAAGTTATCACCACTGTCAAGGTCACAGTCATCTGAATAAGCTTCTAAGAAACGTTATGAGAATTGAACTAATATTATTATTAGTTATTAGTTATTATTAATTATTATTATTATTATAATTTACAGTCAATGTCAGTAACTGATTGACTCCTTGTCTTTATTTATGGAAAAGAAAAACTCAACACAGACCTGTATGAATCTTGCATTCTCAGGCATTTTATATTTTTACGGGTGAATTCATGAAAATCAAGACATCGACCTTTTTATAACAGACAAAACGGAGAGAGTGATCCTGTTTGGTGTATTTACCTGTTCTGTGATCTTGATGAAATTGAAAACGAAGTACACTTTTTGTTTTACCGCTCCAAATATGACGACTTAAGGGATATTTTGGTTAATAAGATGTCTTATATCTGTGGGGATTTCCTAGATTTAAATGACTATGTAAAAATGGAGATATGTTTTGCCAAAGGGACTTTTGTTGTGGCAGATTTTATATGTCAAGCTTGGGAAAGAAGTACTCTGTATAAATCTGAGTTGTAATATAATGAATTATGTAATGTAAACATGCTGTAAATGCATGAATTATGTAATGTAAACATGCTGTAAATGCAATTGTGAAATGGTGCCTTATAAACCCATGAGGGTTGGGCACATTGTGTGCAGGACACGAGAATAAAGAAACAATCAATCAATCAAAAATATTATTTCACATAGAGCATGCCTTGTTGTGCTCTCTCTCAGCCTTTTCGGATAAGCATACATTCAGCTCGCTGTATAGTCAAGCAGGACATTCCTTTCAGTAGTTCACGTTTGCCAGTGGCAAGATAAACGCATTTGCATTAAATCAGTTAATAAATGTTTAAAAGAGTGACTCAACTTCCAGTTTACGAGTTCTGACACCAGGACAAACGGTGATGATGATGAGATCAGGTCACACATAAGAGGAAAGTCTTGCTGGTCTTGCGTTGATCTATTCATTAACATTGTGTGCATCTATCCTATCTCTGGAAAAGATAGTAGTATCCACAAAGAAGTTTAGATATTTGAAGTGGCAGAAATAGACTTGTTAATGTCAATATAGGACCACACAAAGGACATAATTGAGCATTTGTTTGATCTACAAATACTCCCACTTACACCGAAACATACTCTGTAAAACTCAACTTCCTATAATACAATGACACGGCCAATCTCACTTTCATGTCTTGTCTTTTTTCCTCTAGATCTCCCATGGCGTACCAGACACTTGCAAGCCTTCCCTTCCAGGATTTTCTCACACATGCAATAAAACCCAGGGCTTGCCAGAGGCTTCTCGATCCCAGATGGTCTTAAATTGGAGTTTAATTCTACTCACAGTTTTAACACGACATATATATAGGGCAAGAACTTTTGCATTTAGTACACGCTGGTGAGAGAAGTTAATGTCACCCCCTTGGACCGAGGGTAATTAAAGCAGTCTGTTATACTCTTGTGATGTGGGGACCCTCCAGAAACAGCCCTAAAGTCCCTTTTGGGTGTATTAGTCGCTATAGTTTAACACCGGTCTTTGGGCCTCATCGCCTCTGCCTGCCTTGGGTATAAAAAACCCAAACCTGGAGGAGGGGCAGAGCTCTGCTGCTCTGCTACTTGTTCTGCTCAATTTATGATTCCAAGGAAGAGAAGCTCCCACCTTTTGGTAGTAACTAATGACTAGTTTCTACCAAGTCACTAATGGGGATTGACCAGTAGAGAAACAAGTCACCATCACTACTGGTACTGCCAACGTCTTCTAAGCCATGGACCGTGGCAAACGGAACTCCATCGCCGGCTTCCCCAGCATGCGCCCGGACCGATTCTCTGACGACCGAGATGGCATCGTTTCCGGAGAGATGGGTCCTCCGTCACAGGTATTACTACTATATATATCCGTCACAGGTCTGTGACTGTTATGCATTTGCTATTGCTCATGACATAAGCTGCCTGGCTTTTTGACCTGTGAACTACATCCATATACAGATTAACATAGCCAGTGTCTGTCGACTGAAAGGACACTGGCCCGGTTTAAGATGTATTACATAATGTATTACATTAACAGCTTGATTATTGTCTCTAGGGCTGAAACAGTCAATTGATTAATCGTTTCATCAATATTGTATTAATCAAATAATACGTTTAGGATTGTGTCATTTAAACATTTATTTATTTATATTTATTTACGTCAACAAAAAAATGTCAACGGTATTATAACAAAAAAATTATGAAATCTGCTGGGTAAACACATGAAACTAACATGTCTGAGGTAATGTGATGAGCATTTGCTATGATTTTGTACTTTTATTACCTTATTTTGCAGTCACTTTATACTGTCATCATTGTGTAACTCATTCGCATTGATTAACCAAATTATCATGACGGAATTAACGATTATGAAAACCCTTAGTTGTAGCACTAGTTTACTCATGTATTTATGTGGTCATCATGTGAATGTCGATGTGGACATCATGTGGTGTCCATCCCTGTGGTGTCAAAAAAACAGTGAACACGCATCATCATATTGCATCAAATCGCATCATTACGTCCATCCTCCTGATGAATGTTCATCCTGACAGGTGGGCAGAGTGTGTCCGTCCTCCTCCTCCTACAGAGCCCTCATCAGTGCCTTCTCCTGCCTGACGCGCCTCGACGACTTCACGTGCGAGTGGATCGGCTCTGGATTCTTCTCTGAGGTCTACAAGGTGGGTTTGGCTCAGCTTTCACTTCACTCCATTGTTTTCCGTATCGTTCTCTTGTCTATATCCCATGTGATGTGATTGGTCTGTACATGCACCCGCCGGACAGGGTGGAGTCATAGAGTATATATGAATAGAGAAGACACCCGAGTTCTCCTTCCATCCACTTGCATTAAGTTGCTCAAAAGCGCATGAGGCGATTTCACTCCTCCTTCCTGGTAGGAACAGAGTGCATTCTGGGACGGATTGCAATGGTGAGTGGCCCCAAACACATGAACGCGCTGCCGTTGAACACGCACAAGCGCCGTCCGTCGTGAACGTGTAAAATGTGTTTGGGGCCAGGCTGCAATACCTTCATTCGGCCACTATGTCCATTTCGCCTCAGGGTTTCCTCTGGGTGCCTTCTCTTTTCATATATACTCTAAGGGTGGAGTTCCCCACCTCAGCGGGTATGACGTCGGAGCAAAATGGCCGCCATGGGAGTCTGGCACTCACCCTCGTTTTTTCCGCCGACAGCTCGGTTTGGCGGTTCTTGTATTCTTTTATTTGTTTTGACTGAGAATAAGATTAGAAATAAGTTTAGGTTTAGGCATAGTTTTACTGGGGCTAAGTTTAGGAATAGGGTTAGGTTTTGGCACCCTTTTACTGAGGTTAAGGTTATGAATAAGGTTAAGTTTAACCGTTTAAGCATAGTTTACTTATGTTACGTTTAGGAACACCAGGCTGAGCCGTTCCGCCGGCTCTATGCCTGGAGTGACTGTGTTTTGAGGCGAGCTTTCCAGTTTTCAATATGGTCAATATACATTATCGATCCTTCCATCCATCCTGTCTGTCCATCTAGCCCCCCCGCTGTTTTTTTGTAATTGTTCAAACAGGCTGTCATTGATTTATTTTCCCTGTTGTGTGTGACCTACCACCTACGTCATGCCATGATGCCACTGTGGAAACATGAAGCTGGAAGAAAGTGCTTGTGTAACGTTATAGAATTACGTTATAGAATTAGCAATGCTATTTTGACTTTACTAATGAGATTTGAGTTTAACTTCTCAGGGCCGATACATGTGCCTGCATGGTGGTCTGTAGACAGTGGCCACAGCTAAGCGAGGGTCTATGTGCTCGCAGGTTCTCCCTCGACACTTCAGGTCAAGTTAGCCAACACTCGCGTCAAAGAGAGTAGTTTATAAAGGGTGTCTGTTAACCCTGTTACTTACCCCTCTCTCCCCCTGGGCAAGTGAATGACACGCATGCATACACACACGCACGCACCCACGTGCACACATGCACCCATGCATTTTCAGTTCAGTTAGGCATTAAACATTTAAGCCCTATACGTCATAATATGATCATTTTGAAATATCTACCAATGTATAAACTCACCCCCACCCATCTATGCAGGGTGTTTTGTAATTGTTCAAACAGGCTGTCAGCCTTTTTAACCTCAATGATTGATTAATTTACACAAACAACAAGCTCACAAACAACATGTTGCAATGTGATATGTCGGTAGTTTTTAGTTTGGCTATTTCCGCTCATTTTCTCCTAAAACGACATGCCTAAAATAGGAACGCTAGGTTGGTTAATGTGTCTCTGATCTTTTTTCTTTCATACAGTACTATAACATTAGCGTAGTAACATTTGGCACAGATCAGTTTGTTTTGGAACTGGAAGAGTGCCACAGCACATTGGCCAGTGGTTAGAACTTTCTTTGCATTTCTCTGTGTGAAGTTAATCGAACTCGCTTTGACTAGTGATTGTATGTCTTTTTCAGTGGGCTTATTGTGACTGCTGTGTAGAAGGTTAAGAGGCTTGTGTATATATATTATGTATGTATGTGTGTGTCTGAGACAGACCCCTTCATTCAGTATTGTGTGCGAGGGGGTTAAGACAAGAATGAAGTTGAACTTGAATGGCGGGGGATGGGCTGTCCTGTGCTCTCTCATGCACAAGTCTGAAGGGGAAAAGACTAATTAGCTTATATATAGGTCTAGTGGAGTTTGTGGGAGGCGCCATCTAGGTCATGGAGGTTAATCTCAAGTTCAAAATCATCTTGGATGTGCTTGATCGTCATCAAGCATTTTGAACTTGTGTGAATTTGAGGTGTACATAGATCAGTGGTTCCCTAAACGTCTTAGCCCGTGACCCAAAACACATTCTCCCCGGGACAAACTAGTGAAAATAGCCGATCTACAAGCTCACAACGCAGCGCAAAGCAATGCGTTGTGAGCTTGTAGATCTGCTATTTTCACTACGGTACTTATTTTCTTCTAATTTATTGCATTTCTTAGATTTTTTTCTTTAATGAAAAAAAAATCTTAGAATTTTGGTTTAATTCATGAAAAGTTTAGCTTTTTTGGGGATGTTTTTTTTTTTTAATGTTTTGAAATAATAATGAAAAATTATAAGGGGACCCATAACAATGTGTCAACGACCCACACTTGGTTCCCGACCCACTGTTTGGGAAACGGTGACATAGATGATATGAATATAACACAGAATGAAGAGAATGATAATATGCTAGGCTATATCAGAACTCATCATCAAATCAGGGTGATCTGTCTCATGAAGACTATTGTAAAACGTTTGTTTCCTGTACCTTTCTAAATACATGTTTTCATTGTGGCTAAGAGGTGTGTCCTTCTCAACAACATCGTCTTTCAGCCCTTTTTCACGAGAGTCAGTCGATACGCTTAGGTAATTCCACATCCACTCTTATTTAGGGTAAATGATGTTCACTTTTACATATTGGCTGTTTATAACTAGAAATACCTTCGTCATAGGTCAAGCTATTTGCTATAAACCTCTGTTTTGCAAACATCCTGCCAAAGTATTGGTTTCAGCATTGCTGTGTGTACTTTTGCCAGCTAGCATACAAAATGCAGCAACTCTTCAGAGCTGATGAAAAACTAAATGCAGGCTTATTTCTAGGGAAATTAATGCTTGCATCTGGTTTGCATAGAAATATAGTACGGGCACACGGGGTGTGTGTGTGTGTGTGTGTGTGTGTGTGTGTGTGTGTGTGTGTGTGTGTGTGTGTGTGTGTGTGTGTGTGCAAAGGTCATAGTCATGCATGCTTAATAGCAAAATAAATGGGAAGTATGCAACTGTAATGCAACTGTAAAACAACAGAAACTAGAAAAAGTGCCCTTCTGGGCACAGGTCTCCACCAGGATAGGAATGTAGGACATTGCAGCTTGCCTTCATCTGGTGGTTGGATAAAAGGGCAACAAAAGTAAATTATCCACAGATCCGTGCAGTTAGAGGTAAAAACACTTTTCGGCCAGTTATAGCGCCACCTTGAGGCTGAGTTGAAATTGTTCATGTGGCATTTCGTCCTCGGCCTAGTGGGAATGTGCGTGCACAATTTCACGGAAATCACACGATGTGTTAATGATTTGCAGCATTTTGTTTGAAACTGAGCACTCCTGTGAACTTTGGAAGCCAATCTTAACCAATCAGGATGGAGTCTGAGAAATCTGAAAGACCCGTTTCGTTGAATGGCTCTAGAGAGACTGTGTACCAATTTGCGCGATGTTTGGACAAAATCTGTAGGTGTACTGTGCAAAAACTTGTTTTGCACAAAGCGGCCTCCTGGTGGCGCTATAACAGGCCGTTGTGGAAAGTTTGGGGCATAGGTTCATCGTTGGCATCCAGGGAGTGTGTGTGCAAAATTTGGCATCGACCGGGTTAACGCCGGTGGCCGAGATTAGCTGCTCACGGACACACGGACGGACGGACACACACACACACGGACGGACGGACGGAGTGCAAAACATACTCTCCCCCCATGCCTTCGGCCTGGTGGAGACAATAAGGATGATGGCCTGATGAGGGGGTTATCTGGGGAAAGCAATTCTGAAGTAGTGGATTTTTTAGGGCGGCTTTAAAAATGAGCCTGGGGGGCAGCTTTGATGTGGCTTCCACTGAGAGGGGGTGGAAACTGATAAGGCCCTGCTGTCACCCCAGGTTAGGCACTTGCTTGTTCCCCGGGGGTTTGCAGTAGGTTAGCGTCACCGGACCCGAGGGATTTGGACTCTGATGTGCGTACTCCGACGTACTAACAGTCCGACAGGCATTAGTCCGACACCCTCCCTACCCAAACCCTTAACCTAACCTTAACAGGGAGCCACAGGTTAGTTGTAACCTGCCACAGGTTAGTTGTAACCGCCAGTGCACGTTGGGAGCGACGGTGTTGTCGGACCATGAAGGACACTTTACCATAATCAAACCATGGATATAGAAAAATAATGAGTGTTAACGCATAAGTTTGGTTCAGAGGTGGGCGGGCAATATTAAGGAAGCAGTTGCACTTTTGGTATGCACACGTCTATGCGACCATTATCCCATAATCGGAATCATCTTTGTTGTCATATGACACAGTCACAGGTGTAAAAGGGGTGGGTGAAATACATTTTGTGCAAGGTCTCTAATTTTGCGGTGACATAAAGAGTTAGAATAGGGAAGAGGGAGAGAGGAACACATTGTGTGATCACGCTGAGGAAGGCTTGATGTCAAAACCCGTGTATGCCCGTGCCTCTATTAATTACAAAAACATTGTGAGTCTTCTTGAGCCGTGCACCCGGCAAACTGTATTAGAATGGACTGTTCCTAGGAAACACACGCACACCTCACACACGCACTCACACGCCTCACACACACACACACACACACACACACACACACACACACACACACACACACACACACACACACACACACACACACACACAGACACACGCACTCACTCACAGTCACACACGCACGCACACACGACGACAACTTATCATTTAACGTAACTAATTTCTTTAATTGCGCTGAAGCACGGAGCAACTATTCAGAAAAAGCTTAAATAGCAGTGAGCTTCTGCCCTTCTCCTATTTTTGCTACTTTTGTGTGACACTGTCATACGACAAAGTCTAAAGCAGGACATAAGCTTAAAGTTTATGAACAAAACATAACAAACATCAAAAATGTTCTGCTCGACGGCGATGATATTTGAGCAGATTGTAGATGGACTCACGCTGGGAAAGCCAAACGGAACGGGACTTTGATGTTCATCTGTGCTCTCTGTTTGGCACTCTCTCTATCCTCAGAAAATGGTGGAGAGATATGTGGGAGTTGAACTACCAGAGAGTTGAGGATGCGGTGCAAATGAAAGGGGAGCAGGGGAACAACAAATAGAAGGAAAGATGCTTGGAAGAAAAGCAGAGGGAGGCATTGGTAAAGGGATTTGAAAGAGAGCAGAAGTGAGCTGAGCCAGGGTGTGGTGGACCAGAGTTGTTAGAAGTGGAGAACAGGTGAAGATGAGGAGAAAGGAGAGAACGGGGATGATGGAAAGAGAGAGAGAAAGAGAGAGAGTGAGAAGAGAGACTGGACTGCGGTGGTGTTTAGGAGAGGAGAACAGAGGGGTGCTTCATTATGTGAGAGAGATAGAGAGTGGAGAGTCGATGGGTTCAGTCAGGGAGAGGGAGGAGAGGCTTTGAGAGGACAGAGAGAGATGAAAGGGAGAGACACAGTAGGACATTTGGGGGGGAGGGGGGGTGGTGTGTGCGTGGGGGGGGGGGGAGGGTGGTGTGTGCGTGTAGAACTTCCCAAACCTTTTAGCCTGTGACCCAAAAAAATAATTTGATGTCTCCCCGGGACCAACAGTAGTGAAACTAGGCGATCTACAATCTCACAACGTAACGGAAACTACTTATTCTAATTCATGGAATTTCTTCGATTTGTCTTTGATTTCTTCTTTGAAATAACTGGAAAACAATCATTCCATTTTGTTTTTGAAATTGGAAATGTTTTTTTTGAAAATGTAGGAAACCAAAAAATAAAGGGACCCATAAAGAAATGTGTCGACGACCCACAAATGAGAACCCGACCCAGTATTTGGGAACCTGTGGGCCGCAAATGGCCCACCGGCCGCCTATTGGGGAACCCTGGTGTAGAGGATGGTAGAGAGAGAGAGAGAGAGAGAGGCTGGGGGTCAGGGAGAGATGAAGAGAGATGGGGTTGGGGGAGGTGAATGGAGAATGATGGGGTGGAGGGGATGTGTGCTAAAGCGGAGCTGCCATCTGTTGTCTCTCCTGTCCCGCAGTGAGGGCTGTTAGCTGCCCCCCCCCGCCTCACTTGAACTTGAACAGAGATGGTGGGTGTGTGACTGTGCGTGCATGCGTTTGAATCATGCACAGAAGATTGTGCAGATCCAATAACTTCTCTAATTTTATATCAAAACACAAACTTCCTTTTTCCGTTTCCCCTTCTTTTTCCCCCTGATATTGTCGATGTCGAAAACAACCATCATCATCATGTATATATATATGAAGATGAAAACAACCATCATCAACATGTATATATATATATGTTTCATTTTAGTCTGTAATAGAGTTCTCTCATTCTGCCCAAACCCGATCCGATATGTTTTAGGGGCGGGTCGGGCCTAAAATGTATGCTAATTATTTAATTAGCCCGTTGAGAACTCTAGCCCAAAGCCCCAATGATCGTAATAGTGCCTGTATGTTATTATGGCCCATAGAAACACACAGAGAATTGGAAAACGTCAGATGGAACAGGCTCATGATGACACTCCCCACCACCCAGTCAGGCTCGAAGAGCAAGAACACTTCTAACTAGAAAAAGTGCCCTTCTGGGCACAGGTCTCCACCAGGATAGGAATGTAGGACATTGCAGCTTGCCTTCATCTGGTGGTTGGATAAAAGGGCAACAAAAGTAAATTATCCACAGATCCGTGCAGTTAGAGGTAAAAACACTTTTTGGCCAGTTATAACGCCACCTTGAGGCTGAGTTGAAATTGTTCATGTGGCATTTCGTCCTCGGCCTAGTGGGAATGTGCGTGCACATTTCACGGAAATCACGCGATGTGTTCATGATTTGCAGCATTTTGTTTGAAACTGAGCACTCCTGTGAACTTTGGTAGCCAATCTTAACCAATCAGGATGGAGTCTGAGAAATCTGAAAGACCGGTTTCGTTGAATGGCTCTAGAGAGACTGTGTACCAATTTGCGCTGTGTTTGGACAAAATCTGTAGGTGTACTGTGCAAAAACTTGTTTTGCACAAAGCGGCCTCCTATAACAGGCCGTTCTGGAAAGTTTGGGGCAGAGGTTCATCGTTGGCATCCAGGGAGTGTGTGTGCAAAATTTGGCATCGACCGGGTTAACGGTGGCTGATATTAGCTGCTCACGGACACACACGCGGACGGACACACGGACGGACGGACGGACGGACGGACGGACGGACGGACGGACAGACGGACGGAGTGCAAAACATACTCTCTCCCCATGCCTTCGGCCTGGTGGAGACAATGAAAGAGGCTATACATTAGATGTATACATGGAGAACATGGTACTGTAGATGTATACATAGAGCACACATGTAATTAATATAAATTCTTGTGCCCCCCCACTCCCTTTTGGGATTTGTTTTTGTCACGGTAGTCTACTGTGACAAAAATAAATGCACATTTGTGAAATTTGGCCTCTGCAATTAACCCATCCTAGCTACTTAGGAGCAGTGGTTGTCACTGCTACAGGGGGCAGGGGCAACGGCCCTGGGAGCAGTTAAGTGTCTTTCTCAGCGACACTTTTGGCCACAGGGTTTGTGGGCCGGGGCACCATGACCAAACCGACGTGGACCTTCTGTTTCCCAGACGGGCCTTCTATCCATAAAGCTATGGCCGCCCATGCCAATAGCTGCAGTAGTTTATTTTCCATGCTTCTCACCAGATGTGTGCTCTGGTTTCCTCTTTGCACCTCAGGTGCTGTAACCACCAGAGTTAAACATTGCTCAGCACAGTGCATGTCTCAGCTGTATTTCAGTGTGAGGAACTTGAGTAACTTATCGGGTCAATAGTTATTTAGGTCGGCTGCTTTGTTTGTCACAGCTTCCTGTGGTTTTTGGCCACGTTGACATTTCCTATTGCTGTTGAGTGTTTTTCGGGGAAACCAGATGCATTGCTCTACTGTACCTTTACCACGACAGGTCTCGGCCGCCTTCAAAGATCACACCTTCTAAAGTTGATCTGAAATGTTGATCACTCCTTCTAAAGCTGATCTGAACTGCTTAATTCCACACTTCAATCTGCTCTGGTCATTACAAATAAAATGCCTTATTCAAAATATACATTTCAAATTCAAAGTCATCCAGAGTCATTTTAGGAACTCGATGATAATGCTGTGACAGCCTTTGCTGCTGATCACAACCAGTCCAACACATTTGCCGTTAAAACACTTATTGTGCCCAGGACATGTCCACACGTCTTCATAATTACACCCGTGGGAGGCCCACTAGGATGTGTGGACACGTCTTTAGGACCAGACGGTGGCCTTGTGATTAGAGTGTCCGCCCTGAAACTGGGAGGTCGGGGTTCGATCCCCGGCCGGGTCATACCAAGGACTTCAATGCCTCCCTGCTTGGCACTCGGCATCAATGGGTTGGATTGGGGGTCAAATCAACTAATGATTCCCTTAATGATTTCACCGCTCCAAGAGATGGGTGAAATGCGTAGGACAAATTTCACTGCGGTAACGTGTGTGACTAATCGTACGACTTTGGTCCTTTTTTAATGGTCTAAAAACCTGTCTCAATTTTTTTTGACAGTGGCCGCTGGTCCGTCCTGGAGCTGTTTTGTTGCGCACGCAGCCGTTCACTTTCTGGTTTACGGGCCAACAGTCTTCCTTATTTACTCTGAATCTACGCCGCTGTCCGTGGCTTTGATCAGTACGGCGATGTTCTGTCCTAATTTCTGACTTCATGATGCATCTCGGGGTGACTGTGGCTCAAGGTCCATTGGACGACCTGCCACCGACCTGCCACCGACCGATGGTCGGTGGTTCGAATCCCGGCTCCTCCTGTCTACATGTCAAAGTGTCCTTGGGCAAGACACTGAACCCCAAATTGCTCCCGATGTGCTGGTTGGTACCTTGCATGGCTTCCGCTGCAATCTGTGTATGAATGTGTGTGTGAATGGGTGAATGTAATGCACTATGTAAAGCGCCTTGGATAAAGGCGCTATATAAATGCACCATTTACCATTTATTTTATCTCGTTTGGAATATTAACGCTTTCTAAAGCGAAATCAGATTTATTAGCGCGAGGTAGTAATGGAAGATTTCACCTCCCGGTTTTGGGGGGAAATGGAACGGGGGCTTTTCAGAGTAAAATCTGCCTCGTCTGCTTTGCGCTCTAGCGCCTTTATTCTGAAAACCTTGTGTTAACATGGTGGGTCCAGAAGTGACTGACCTCATATCACTTCTTGGGTTCTGACTGTCTGCCTATACCTGTATCGCTCACTCTGGCCATCCACTGTGGTCTCCCGGCCTTAACCCTCTAA
The DNA here is from genome assembly GCF_964188405.1 of Protomyctophum parallelum. Lineage (NCBI taxonomy): Eukaryota > Metazoa > Chordata > Actinopteri > Myctophiformes > Myctophidae > Protomyctophum > Protomyctophum parallelum. The sequence continues at coordinate 49,379,235 of NC_139709.1, read as the reverse complement.
CACCCGCATTAATTTCTACTTGCAAAAAATTGATTTCAACCTTACTACTACTTTGTACTACTAGGACTGACACTAAAACATATGTTAAAAAAAATAAAAAAATAAAGTTTGATGGAAAATTTATAATAATTATATAATAATATAAAAAAATCATAATTTACATTTGGGGGATATCTTTCACAATAATGAATAAAACATGTTCTAGACATTCTAATGATCACAAAAAAACATATTACAATTATTTTACCTACTTTTATTAGGGTAAAGGTCAAAAGTCTTAGGTTAAAAAATGTTCAAAATCGCACAGAGTCCAGACATTTTTAATTTGTGTGAATTTCAGCCTCTGTGGGGGGTATTTATATGCAAATATCATGACCAATGTCATTGAAATGGCATTGCAATGAACATCACTGATGACATTTAGGTGAAAAAAGAACAGAAAAAAAATATAATAATTTAGTAATTAAATAAAATAGAATTGTTGCTAAAAAGCAACGCTGGGTGTTAGAGGGTTAAAGCCAGCAGGAGAGCGACCTGTAACTGGGAAAGTGTTCCTGAGTCAGTAGCAGCGTGTCATGTTGCAGGTTTAAAGCACCAGTCCCGTCAGCTTCCTACTAGCACTGACATTTGTTAATTTACTAAATGCTTCCCTCAGTTCCTCCCTCTGCATTCGCTCAGAAAAACAGCACTCACTGTCGCACCTCCCTCTGAACTTCTCACGTAACCACTTTAACACGTACCCTATGTACTTTGTTGAATGGGGTCCCTCAGGGGTTTATATTTGGCCCCCCTCCTTTTCCCTCTACTTCAAATCTCTTATTTATAGCTGTGATCTACAAGCTTACAACATGTGGTGACAGGTTGGGAGCTTTTGACTATTTTTGTGAACGACCGTTCACCTGTTTTTCACCCATAGAGTTATGACTAATGGAGACGCCACCGGATTTCCCCGCCCATCCAATTGCATGGAGTTGCTCACTCAGCGCATACTCCATTTTCACCCCTTCTTACGGGTTGTAAAGGTGGTGGGCTCCCCCCATTTTGGGCCTAAAAACGTAATGGAATTGCATTCATGAACTCGCCGGGCCGAAAGCATGGATGAAAACCGCAAGTCGTCTGTGCGTGTGTGTGTGTGTGCGAGTCATGAACGAGCACAGCTGCTGTCGAGTAAGAGTACGAAATCGAGTGTGTGATTTCAGCTGTTCCAATTCCAAACATGCAGACATGACCCACTGCCTAATGTATTTGTATTTAAGTTCATAAAGAAAAATTAAATGAGGTTACTTTTCAGGATTCCAATTCGAAAATAGCAACAAATTATTCAAGATTCAAATTAAAATATAGCAAAATAGCAGATCTACAAGCTCAAAATGCGTCACGCTTGCGACACGTTTTGAGCTTGTATATAGATCCTCTATTTTTGCTACTTTTGTGTGACATGGAATGACAAAGTAGGGCATTCATTTACGAAAAACTTTAAAATACGGAGATAAGAGGTTTCTTGCCCGACAGTATATGCAATGTGGCCCCGCCTCCGGAGTGAGTGTGGAAACATTGTGGCCCCCTGCATCATCAAAGTTGCCCACTCCCCTGATGTAAGACGCTGATGATGTCTTTCTCCCCAGGTGCGCCATCGAGCATCGGACCAGGTGATGGCTCTGAAGATGAATAAGCTCAGCAGCAACAGAGCCAACATGCTGAGAGAGGTCCAGCTGATGAACAGACTGTCACATTGCAACATACTCAGGTTGGTAATAACGAGCAAAGCCCCCAGGCCACAAAAAGGTGACATGACATAATGTCACTATTCTTTTTGGCTATGTACGATCGTTTTCTTTGAAATATATAATGTTAGGTTACGATGATGATTGAGGACAGGTTTTACAGTAGGTCTAAACAATAGGAAATTGGCCCACATATGGGTCTCACTGCACTATACTGCACAGTGCATTGCAGCATTACTGTTATGCAATAACTGAATAGCAGGTGGAACTGGGATACTATGACATGCTCAAGCAATACATTGCGTATTGTATTTGTGTTTTTATGTGGCTCTCGGGATCCACAAAGAGACAGCGTGGTTCCAATTGTGGATCTCAGACTTGTGACCATGTGACCAGTCTCTGATTCATGAGACGTCAGTCGTCCGTGACGTATGCTCGATGTATGACTCCAAATTTGGGAGAGGTTTCAGTGCGATCGATCATTGTCCCATTGTCTTCCGTTAAAAACTATTTCAAAGTCTGTAAAGCACAAAGGCCATTGACGTACTTGGAGATACTTCTTTGGCCTACTGGCACCTCTGGACAGACACATACACAGACCCTCTCTGCTAGCCTCTAGCAGAGTACATAAGACATGGGTTGTGCACATCCCGTTCCTTGCTGGTACTGGATACAAAATAACAAGTTTAAAAGGATGAAAGTCTTCAAGCAGCTTTGCTCCTCCTCAGTGGAATGTCAATGTTCTAAATCAAAGAAACACTGAGGAGCAGAGCTCTTTGCGTCCCCATTTTTCCTCCGGGAATTCCCCCCCCCCCCCATGCAGTGAGGGGTGGGAGGGGCGGCAGAGGGGCTGTGGAACTGGACGTGCACTTCATGAGAAACAACGGAAAATAAAAACTTTGGCGAAAACAGAAGCGCAACACGAGGATAGTGGAAACATTCAGTCCAAATGTCCAGTTTGCTAATTCACAACAACTACTACTAGCCTACTACTTTGGTGTTGAAACTTTATAACTATAAACCTTCACGACAGAAGACAGCCTAAGTACAATTGTAAAGGTTGTTTGCTGTAGCACATTGTGTGTTTGAATCTGCATAACGGGCTCTCGCCTCTCAACCTGGGGACCACTGTTGTGTTGGGTGGGGCGATATGGGCAGGGTCTGGGGGAAATAGCTTGGATTTAAATATTGAGGGCTTAATTTAATTAATTGGTTAATTCGAGGATAATTAAACCGAGCCCTTAACGGCCATTATTTATTATTATTATATTGGTTATATGGACACATTTCCTAATAATGGTGACTCAACCGGTCAATCCGGTACACTTTGAAAAACTCTGTGGATGTTCATGACATCCAACGTTCCAGTAAATTACAACATTGACGTGTTATCCTACGTCACCAGGTCATTTAGTGCACTGTTTCTCAACTAAGAGATTGATAAAAAAAACAAATCTTCAATTTCCTACATTACTAAATGCATGGTCCACATGCAATACCTTCATGGACCACCAGTTAAAAACATCTGCCATAAATTGTCTATGAGCCATTTCAGCCAAAATAATCACACCGTGTGAAGTGAGGGTGCTCTTATCATCATACGTCAACATGCATCATATCATTCTGGCCAATCATACAATTTGCGTCCTCACTTTTGTCTTCAATGTTTGTGTTTACACAAACTCTCAAAGCTGGACAAGTATAGATTTCTTTACTTGATCATTATGTAAGCAAAACCATGTGCGTGCAGTTCTACGTTGCGTAACATGATTTAGCAAGATAACGGGAATAGTAACCACAATACAACGTCTATGGACTGTGTGGATATGGCCTGTTTTCTTTGCTGGCCAGGAAAGAGCCTGTAGCCTGCCTGTTAACAATGGATTTTCTGCTGTGAGCTGAAGAAATCAGGAGCTCAAGCTCAAGATTCTGGCCTGTATTTTATGATAACTGTTGGGTGTTTTTGAGGGGCATACACTAGCCCCTCCTATATTCATCTATAGTGTAGATTTTCGTCTTACACAAACATTACATTCCCATGCAGTTACATGCCGGCTTTTAATTCAGAATAAAATAATTCAGAAGTTTTTTTTTTTTTGCTACGAGTTTACATGGGAAATGGTCATTCCGAATGAGTGTTTTTACATGGACGATACTTTAAAATCCCATCATTTCATTTCGCAGCAGCTTTGGGGCTGGGAAGGCTTCTGATTGGATAGGGGCGGGCATATATGCTTACGTCTTTACGTTTCTTTCACCCGCTGCGGGTCCCCTTGCTGGGAAGGTTATCATCTCGTTCTGTACTTTATTAGAAAATAGGCAGCACGGCCGGGGGGGGGGGGGGGGGGGGAGAGGAGAGAGACAGACACGGGGGTCATCTCATTTATCAACTTTTCTGATGTGGCTCAGGAGGCTATTATGGATTTCTTTGTGCTTCGTCGTTGCACAATGCACATACTGTACATTGTGTAAGAGACAAGAGCTGACAACGCATTCTTGGAACTGTGTGTGTGTGATCAGTGATCAGTGCGCTGACGGCATTGCGTCCCCCTCCACTGTCTTTCTCCGAGTCCCCCGCTGCAATGTACAGTAGCAATCCAGATACTGTACATGTATAGGCTAGCCTATGAAATTATCAGAGTGATCATGATCAACTCGGGACGGACCGGTTCCGATTGGATCTTTGAACACTCACAGCTCAGGGGGATCATCCTCACTGCTGCTGCTCCACGTTTTTTCTGTGGATTTCGGATGTGCAAAATGCACGAAAAACCGCGCTCTATGTGCAAACTCCTCGGAAGATATATTCCCTTGGCGTGCCTTGGAAATGAGCACCTTGGAGAACTGCCTTGGAGTTGGAGCGCCTTGGAAATGAGCATGCTCAGAAAGACCGGAATGAACTTAAATCCGAATTAGTGTATACATGAGTCCAATTTTCTTTCAATCGCATCGGAATAATCCGGACAGTTACATCAGAATAGTTTTTAAATTGCATTGAGCATTTTCATTCGCATTTAAGTTTTTGTAGGTGTTTACATGACAACTTTTAATAGGATTGAACTTTTATTCTGAATTAAAAGGGGTTGAAAGACCTCATGTAAACGTAGTCAATTAATTGAGAATTTATAATCATAATCTTATGTGGATGAGCAAATTAGCTATTTTTGTCCTACACAAAGATTACATTTCCATTCCATTGACAATGAATGGATGATGTACGATCTACGATGATAAGAGCGCCCCTCACTTCATTTATGGTTTATGGTTTTAGGATGCACCAAAATGGGAAGGATTGGTTTTGAAAATCCCACCACAGGGCTCGCCTGAGGACGGCGTAGAGAGACAGTAAATCAAGTGTTAATAATATAACTGTCTGAGATAGCTTTTTTTTGCGCTGATAATAATTTGTATTATGCCTGTGAAAACAAATGGGAGATGGGAGAAATATGATGCAGTAAATCTGCAAAACAACCAAGCTTACATTTAGTTCCAGGCTCATGGCCGGGAGAACATGTGTAGGAGTTTGTGGATGTTTCTGTGTGCGTACGCCGTGCGTGCGCGTGCATACGTGCATGTGCCAAGCAGACACATGTGCAGTATATTTTACAATCCCGTCATTGTGTGAGTTGACCAGTGGATTGTGTGCGTATGGGTCTGAGTGTTAACATGCACACACTGAGGGGGTCATTGTTGGTTGTAAGACCAAGAGGGGATCCACAGGGGTGACCTTTTTTATTGCCTCCAGCGTGCTAGGCTGGCTCATGCACCGGGTGGACACAAACACACACACACACACACACACACACACGCACACGCACACAAAACAAATGTTTAAGAAGTAGTGAAAATAGCCACAACGTAGCGCAAAGTGACGTGTTGTGAGCTTTTAGATCTATTTCCACTTGCTATGTTGGGTCCCGGACAAACGTCTAACTTCGTTTTTTTGAGCTAAAAAGGTGTGGGAACCACTGCATTAGAGGGCATATATTATGACAGATTGAATGAACCAAGTCTATCAGTCAGAATGATAAATGGAGGCAGGTAGGCTGAAGGTAGAGCGTAGAAGAGAGAGAGAGAGAGAGAGACGGTGGGATGTGTAGAGACAGGAAAAGGAATGTGCAGAATGTGCAGGTAGAGTGTGCTACTCTCCTCATGTTTAATGACACGGTCTTCCTGGGATCACTTGTTGAGTCTTGCCCTCCAGGGAGGAATACCTAACCATTCCCTGGACTTACCATGGAATGTTTTTTTCTTTTAAAAAGATGCTCAAGATTTTGTATTTGTTAAAATATCATATTATACTGCACTGATAAATGAGAGTACCCGTAATAATTTGACTCCTCAATATTGTAGCAAAAAAATTATAAATATTAAGGAATAACAATAAAGTAGTAAGATAAAAAAACGACACGCTTTGAGGTGCCTTTTTGTAAGGTCCTGACTGTCCTAACAGTGGTTCCCAAACTTCCCTTTGATGTCGAGACCTTATAGAGAGATTTGACGTTTGCTCGGCACCCAAACTAGTGAAAATAGCAGATCTCCGTGCTCCCAGCACGTAGATTTAGCTATTTTCACTACTTAAACATTTTGGAATAGCTTTGATTTTTCTTTGATTTCTTCATTAAATTACTGAAAAATAAATCATTGATTTTTGGCTTTTAATTCAAACAAAATGTGGGAAACCAAAAATAAAGGGACCCATGCAAATGTGTCCGCGACCCACAAATGGGTCCCGACCCACTGTTTGGGAATCAGTGCTGCATAATACCATGTGTATGAGGTGTGGCGGATATATGTTTAAATAATATGTGTGATTGTGTACAACATGACGTGTGTTATTTTCAAGACCAAGAGTTTTAAGAATAATAAAAAAATAAATATATATATATATATATATATATATATATATATATATATAGCTACTTTCATCTGGCATCCACAGCGGTTTTATTTTCCGTAGCAAATGCATCAAAGTTGAGTTAAGTAAGTAAAGTAATATTTTATTATGTGTTGTGTTGTGGAATTCTGGATCAATCAATAATCGATGATGAGGAAAAAGGAGTCTGAGACACCCATTTCACAGTGGTGGTGGTGGTGGTGGTTGTGCTTTAATTGTATGAATTCATGGGGAGCAGTGTGTCGAACACAGATCAGTGGTAAGGTAGTTCTGCCACTGAACACAGGGAACAGACCATAGTTATACTTATATTGTCATGGATAAGCTGTACCAAAGCAACACGAGCTGTAACAAAACTTATATATCATACCATAAGGCGTAAGATGACCAACATTATCCAATAGTGAAGTTCAGATGAAGGCAAACATAACAATATAATGTAATATCTCTGCTGTCGGGAAGAAACCATGCACCACAAACAACTCCAAATGTTCATTTTTCAGAAAATGAAAATATATATTTTTCAGGAAATTAAGACAACCGTATATTTTGAAAACAAAGCAATACTGCCTCATCAAAGTTGGTGAATTACTTGTATGGGACGGAGTTAGCTGCCTTAGCAGACAGTTTGAGGGTCCAATATGGAGTTACGTGGTTTTGTCCGAAGCGCTTTTTAATACTTTCCTTTGGTTCAATATATGTTTTAACCAACACACATGTAAAGGGTGTTCAATAGCACTGAGCACAATAGCACTGATTCATGCAACAAAATCAAAAGTTAGGTGGTTGACTCCCGACAGCAGCGATACATGGAACATGTAGACATCATGCCAAAACGTCCAACCCAAGGCCCTTTTCACGTCATCTCCACTCAAGTCTGTACACTCACTGGCACTCACTGTACACTCACTGGCACTCACTGTACACTCACTGGCAGACTTCCACTGTTCAATTCCTCTCTGGTTGCTTTGTAGGTTCATGGGAGTGTGCGTTCACGAGGGCCAGCTTCATGCTCTGACAGAGGTAAGACAACTCTCTCTCTCGCACGCACACACACACACACTAAGAACTCCTTGTCCTCTGCATCTGAGATGACGATTTCTCTATAAACCATTGACATGTGACATAATGAAAGGTGGTGTGTGTGTGTGTGTCTCTGCATGGACTTGTAAGTGCTTCTACAGTAGTTCTTTTATGTGGGGGTGAGAGAGGGTGTAGCGCCGCGTGGATCAGCGTTTTGTGTGTGTGTGTGTGTGTGTGTGTTCCTCAGTGTTTACCATTTTCAGGTGGACATCACGTCATTCCCATACATACGGCAGCCTGTAATTTGGGGAAACCAGAAGAACTTTGTGTTCTCATTCTCAAGTTTGTGTGTGTGTGTGTGTGTGTGTGTGTGTGTGTTTTTGTGTCATACACTATACTATATGACCACACGTTAGACAAGTCCTGACAACTTTATTAGGGTTCACACACACACACACACACACACACACACACACACACACACACACACACACACACACACACACACACACCATTAGGTATAATAGTGCAGCAGCTGCATATGGTCTGTTTCTTCTCCTACATAAAGAAAGAAAGGGAGATAGAAAATGAGAAGTATACATTCAGGCCATATCCTCTTTCTTGACTGTCGACAAATACAGAGAATAAGCCCATTTTAGGCGGCGGGAACCCCTTTTGGTGTTAGCATTACGTTATGCTTTAGCTATTTAAAAATAGCAGATCTACAAGCTCGTAGCGCGCCACCGAGTGGCGCGCTACGAGCTTGTAGGTCTGCTATTTTTTTGAAAAATCGAAGAACGATTGACATAGAAACAAGCTTTTTCAGAAAACTGTCGGGATGTAGAAGACATTTATAGAATCTGATCTCGGGTCAGAATGGGTTAATAATAAGATTGACGTAGCAGCCGTTTTGCTCTTCCATCATACTTAGTTTTGCGATGGCCGTTTGGAACACATGGCCCTTTGGCCCTTTGCAGGTTATGCAATGCCAGTTGTACCTGTTGCCAGAGAGTACTTAGTGCACTACCCGCGGGTTGAAGTTCTCCGTCATTTGGATTCCATAGAAGTCGGTATGGAAGCATGTCACACACCAAAAACAAGCATCAACTTAACCACTTGTTAACAAAAAACTTGGTTGACGACAAGTGCTACTGCCGGAAGGTCTACATTCAAAATCCCCCACAACGGGACAAATTCTTGTGTGCCTTGCCATGTCGAGCAGAACATATTGCTAGCCGAGTATTGCTAGCCGAGTTGATATGTCTTAAGGGAAAAGGGTCCACTCTACTGCCCAATGTCAGTGGCATATATAGAAGGAATAACCCATTTGTCTTGATTTGAGCCTCCCAGCAACAGACTTAAGTATACAGAGTTGGCATGCAGTATATTTATATATGTGCACACACAAATACACTCTCAGCCTTTAAGTATAGTGCCCATGTTTCAACACACTTTAATTGCATAGACTCTTTAGTGTGTGCATATACAATGTGAATGTATACATGCACACCAAAAGCATGTGTGTGCTGTTGCACACGCACGCACGTGTGCACGCACGCACGCACACACACGCGCGCACAAGCACAACACATAAAACACAATTCTGCCCTTGTTGAAAAGCACACGCGTCCAGGAAGACAGACGGACACAGTCCATTTATGCACTGAATGTCCACATTGTAATCTTGACACAACAGTGAACACGCAGTCACGCGCACACACATAGACATCTACAAGCGCACGTGTACTTTCCTTGCTCAGACATGGCGCACACGTGGTAAATCATAATTACAGTTGTGCGCGCGCACACGCACACGCACACACACACACACACACACACACACACACACACACACACTGTGGTGGGTCTTGTTTATGATGGATCGTGTTGTGCTTTGACGGCACCATACTAACTTCTCTGACCCTGCTGACGGGGCCGTGCTGTTTAGTTACCTGACCCTCGACATGAGGCCGCTGCACTCACAGGAAATGGAGAATCAAGTTACGGTGTAGCCCTCGGCGTGCACACACACACACACACACACACACACACACACACACACACGCATACATACATACATACAGTACATGCATACACATACTGTACACACACAATTCCACGCAGAGTGTCAAAATACAAAACAGAAAAAAAATATTTGTGTCGTGTGACTCGTGAACCTGTTGGTAGGCTGAGCTCGCCTTGTAACTGCGGTGTTGATTGGTTTGAACTCTAGGGGAATAGCAAGCAATGTCTTGAACAAATTGAGACATCGAGGGGTTAAGGCATTGCACAACAGCGACAGAGGCCTAGTTCAGCTATAGGCTTGTTGTTCACGTCGGGAAACTGTGGCCACAGGTTTCTGGTGTTTTTGTCCAAGCAACCCTTTCTGCACCTCAGTGGCCTGTACCTGCACCCGGAAGGCAGTGTGACATGACATGACATGACATGACATGGTGATTGAGTGGGTGAGAGAAATGTCCTGTGCTATTGCGGTTGTGTGCCTTACTGTTGAGCTTACTGTTGAGGTTGGGTGTGGGGAGCCCAATAATCTCCCACATTTTTGAGGCTATTTGAGATAAATATGTCTAAATGGCCATTTAAAAATGGGTTATGACTGGTCTAAAAGTTTTTTAGTGGCTTAGGCTTAGATCAATTGATCAACTAATCAACTAAGCTAAGCCTAGACTGCTCAGTGGGTTAGCAGTGGTATTGGTTAGGTGTGAGTTTGGCCCGCTTTGTAAAAGATGGCAACATTAGTTGCGACCCTAGGTCACATTTACTATGAAAACCTGCATTTCCGTGTGTCACGCCACACCTCCATATATCATTATGCCTCGTGACATCACGCCTCCATATATGGTCACGCCTCGTGACACGTCTCCATATATGAAGATCATGACACTGACATCATCTAACCCTGGATAACCATACATGGAGACGACTGGATCATCACCTAGATCTGCATATAAAGCCGGCCAGCAACTCCACATCTGACCTCAAACCCTTAGATCTCCATATATGGAGCTGACCTGTTCTGACATTCCATATGTTGATCTGACGTCATCAAACCCTGTATACTCAAGACACGCTCCATATATGGCCAGTACAGGGGGGGGGGGGGGGGGGGGGTTCCAGACCCACAGGAACACACCCAGGGTGCCGGCCTGATTCCGGTGAGCCGCCCCGTGTCCGAAACGGTTGAGAAATGACAGAGTTACCGTGTGGGGGTCCCTCTACTGTACTGTACTGTACTGGCACACCTGAAATCACCATATATATACAGTTAATATGTGCGTGTGTGTTTGTGTGTGTGTGTTAGGTTGTGCACAGGTGGTGAAAAACAACCATGCTGTTTCCGTGCTCACACATACCCAGCCAGCTACAGTACCCACACACATAGTCACTTAAGTCAGTGGTTTGCACCACTTAATAAGGAAGTGGTTTGCGCCACTTAAAAATAGAAGAACCCACTGACATAGAAACATAGCTTTTTCAGAAAACTGTCAGGATGTAGAAGACATTTATAGAATCTGATCTCAGGTCAGAATGGGTTAAATCTCCTCGGTCTTACTATGATCTGGCACAGTGAGTCCTGCTCTGTCACTGCTGACCAACCTAATGCACCCTACACACGAAAGGCTATTACTGCAATCCTAATCTGGCCTAACGACAAATCACTAACCACGGCAGGATTATGCCATTGTTTGAAGCTGCTTCCAGTAAATGACAAAGACATTTTTGTGTGTGTGTGTGTGTGTGTCTCTCTCTCTCTCTCTCTCTCTCTCCCTCTCTCTCCCTCTCTCCCTCCCTCTCTCTCTCCCTCTCTCTCTCTCTCTCCCCCTCTCTCTCTCTCTCTCTCTGGGGTTGTAGATGAATGTTTGAATGATAAGCTGGAAAGGACACCGAACACACGGGCAAGATCAGCATTAAAAAAAACATGAATCGATCAGCATTTCATCTGCTGTCGAATTAAGGACCATGTTGGGTTACACTAAAAACGGTACTTACTTAGGCCCGTCACTCCCAGTGGACCATAGGCCATCTACGACACTAAAACATACCCATATGTCAATATTTTACTAATATGAATTATCGTGCTGTGGCGTTTAATTGCTTAACGGAATCTGATGCTTTCATGTCATAGCATGCGTGATTCATTTATTGCAGTGGTAAAACCAATGCAGTATCATAGTGCATAATTACTGTGGCCTTTTCTCAAAGACACAAAAGCAGAGTAGTGACTTCCCATAATGTACATTCACTAATGCTCTCAAACACTGATCCCCTGTCTTCTACCAGCTCAGGTTAACCTTGATCCCCTTATCTAGTTATCTACGCGCTCATGTTAACCTACTTGTGTGTCAGTAGTACTCCCCCCCCCCCCCCCCCACGTCAAAGCCTTATTACTGGTGGTTGGCGTGTCAGTGAATGAACAGGTGAGAACAGGAACCATAAAGGTACTTAACCCATTCTGACCGGTGTTGGCATCATGTTATGCTTTAGCTATTGAAAAATAGCAGACCTACAAGCTCATATCGCGCCACCAAGTGGCGCGATACGAGCTTGTAGGTCTGCTATTTTTTGAAAAATCGAAGAACGACTGACATTTTTAGAATCTGATCTCAGGTCAGAATGGGTTCATCAGACCAGTGTGTGTCCAGTGGAAACCTTCGTATGAATCTGATCTCAGGTCAGAATGGGTTAACTCTACATGGACAGTACGGTATATTCCCTTTCACTTATCCGTCTGTTTAACCGAGAGCGCGCTCAACATATTGGAGAGTAGTTGGCTCCACGCTGTGCTAATGGAGACTAATTTCTCCACTGACTAGTACTGCCGCCGTACGGGAAGCTGGATTAGTCTGAGCTTGTAATTGTCTCCAGTGGAGGTTCCCTCTATCCCAGATCCCGGCGGCCAGGCAGACAACAGATGTTGAACTGGTTGGACTGTACAGTCGGAGGCATTTGCCAGACAGAGACGGCGTAATCCTCCATCACGGCGTCTAGGATCGGCGTTTGCGTGCACATGTGGTGTTGTGTGTGACGTGTGTGTTTGTGAGTGTGTGTGTGTGTGGAGGGGGGGGGGGGGATTTCACTCTTAAATGGTAAATGGTGCATTTATATAGTGCTTTTTTATCCAACGCACTTTTACATATATTGTGCATTACAATGCAGAGGAAACTATGCAAGGCACCAACCTGCACATCGAGAACAATTAGTCTCTTGCTCAAGGACACTTCGACACTAACTCTGGGGGAGCCTCATGTACAGTATATACAGTAAATACTATAGGCAAACCAACATGTTCAGTCTTTCTTTATTGTAAGTTATAAGCACTCAGAACTGAGGTCAAATGTTAAAAAAAAAAAGCTTTTATTCTTTTAAGCCCTTATTTTATCCCATTCTGGGCGGGAACCCCTTTTGGTGTCTTACCCCCTCAGGCCGGGAACCCATATTTGTGTTCTGTACAGTATGTACAGTATTCAAAAATTACAAAGAAATGATGCTGCTATATACATATTTGAAGTTTTTCAGAAAACTTAGGTCAGGCTTTAGAAGGCGTTTTTAGAATCGGCCGTAGGCCTAAATGGGTACCCAAGCAGGTTTAGTTGGGTACCTGCTTGGTCCCGAGGTTCGGAAACCCACCCCAATCATTGCAGGGCTAACCTGTCTGTAAACTAACAAAACATTGTGGCGTCTACATTATTTACAGATCTAAAGATGTGACACATTTAATTCTCATATGAGTCCGCAATGCTCCAGCTTCTCCATACATACCTATGGAGGCTCTAGCCTTGCTTATCAAAAGGCTAAACCCCTGTTCCTTATCGGGATAATCTCATTACGATTGTTAACGTGGAACACTGGGCAGATTTTGTGAACAGATGATCCCTGAAAAACCTCACAAATCCCTTTCCGGTCAAATGCTAAAGTTACACATCAAAAACCACAAGGAGGGGGAATAATAGAGGCGCTCCGATCAGGTTTTTTGGTACCGATCACCAATTGGTTTTTCTCACGGTCTGCCAATACCGATCTTGTGCGTAAGGGGAAAATTTCAATATTTCCAAAATGATTATATATCAAAACCCAAGTCTGTGTGTTGAGTGTTGAGTCTGTGAATGGGGTCAGTCAATGGACCCCCGGCCCCTCCCGTATCTGGCAGACCCGACCGTGCATGTCCTAATTCAGTGCCTGGCACTCTTCAATCAGCTCATCATTCAGTTTTCTGAAAAAGCTATGTTTCTATGTCAGTCGTTCTGCTATTTTTCAATAGTTAAAGCATAACGTAGCCTCGGTACCAGGCTTTCATTTTTGTTGGTGCAAAAATGTAAAGCCTGGAGGAACGCATTGGCCGCTCTGGTCTAAAAGTGGGAGTCAACCCTTCCGGGTGGGCGTCGCTCCAAATGATGTGACGTAGCGCTGCACTAAGGGGGAGAGGAGGGGCCGGGGGTGACGGACAGATCGATGAGATCCAATCATGGCGTGCGCAAATCTCAGCCGCGACCCGCCCCTCTAGACCAGAAACCTAACACGTTAGCTCAGGCTAAGCATAACGTAATGCTCAACACCAAAAGGGGTTCCCGCCCAAAATGGGTTAAAGGGCACTAGCTCCTCCTATATGCAGGTTTAATGTTGGTTTTTAAAAATGCCATTGACAATGAAGGGGAATTTACGTCATCTTGTCCCGTAACACAAACATTAAATGCCATTAACAATAAAGAGAGTTTGTTTTGTCCGTGTTTGTTTTACATCACCATTACATCACCCAATCATAGCAACATGAGTTAGACTTTAACCCATTCTGACCGGGCACCCATTTTGGTGTCAGCATCATGTTATGCTTTAGCTATTTAAAAACAGCAGATCTACAAGCTCGTATCGCGCCACCGAGTGGCGCGATACGAGCTTGTAGGTCTGCTATTTTTGAAAATCGAAGAGCGACTGACATTTTTAGAATCTGATCTCAGGTCAGAATGGGTTCATCAGACCAGTGTGTGTCCAGTGGAAACCTCGCATGAATCTGATCTCAGGTCAGAATGGGTTAATATATTAGCGCCCCTCACTTCACACGGGTGTGATTTTATTTTTAAATACTGTACAGCACTGGTTCCCAAACAGTGGGCCGGGACCCAAGGTTGGGTCGTGGACCAATTTCTATGGGTCCCTTTATTTTTTGTTTCCAACATTTAGTTTTTTTTAATTATTACTATTCAAAACATTTTCAAAAAACATTCCCGAAAAGAGAATTCAAGGTTGAGTCTGAAGAAGTGGGTTTTCAGACTACGGTGGAAGATTTGGAGTGAGTCTGAGATGACATAATTTGTTTGCTTTATTCATTGTTTGTGTCTCTGCAGTACATCAATGGCGGTAACTTGGAACAGCTTCTGGAGAGCGACAATCACCTCAGCTGGCCCAACCGAGTTAAACTGGCCTGTGACATCGCCAGTGGTCTGGCCTACCTGCACGCCAAAGGCATCTTCCACCGAGACCTCACCTCCAAGGTAAGCTATAGGACTATAGGAGGTTCTCTCAAGCCTGGGAGTCATTTCGTTTCAGACTAGCTCAGACAGAAATGTTTGCAGAAAAAAAACTAATATGCATTCCAGAGACTACATTTTGGATAGGAATTCAGTTTTTTTCCCCTTACTAGCTGCAGTGATGTAAATAGGTTTTCAATGTAATGAGTCCCGGAAACATAGCATAGACTGGTGTCTGAATCTTTACCAGCTTAAAGGATAAGTTTGGTGATTTGCAGAGCTCAGAATCACTTTATTGCCTGTGTGCAGGACATAATGGGGACTTGTTATTTGCATTGTACATACAGTACTGTAGTACTTGAACCCACGGATAATTAGCTATTAACTGGAAATGAAGGAGTGCTCATTTGGTAAATCAATGAATCAATGTAACTCAGAGAAAATAAACCAAATCACTCCATCCTCCACTTGGAGCAATGGAGGATGAAGTGAAATTAAGTCCCAAACTCTTTCCACCGGCTCCACATCTGAGCTGACCACAGGAGAATAGTTCAGTTTAATCCGTTATTTCCTGTTTAAGGTTACTAAATGCGTGTGATGGCGGAAATCATGAAATCCAATACAAATGTAATTGATATACTTTTAGTTACTGAAACTCACTGCCGGACATAACCAATAAGTTAATAACGACAAAAACAAATGACAATCAATCAAGACAAGATGTGCAGACGCTAATGTAGGAAGTACACTGACCTAATGGACATGAACATCAGCTAAGCTGAAAATGAAATTTAAAAAAAGGACGATAAAACCATTAAACATGATTGACCAGTTCCAGTAAAGTTTGTATGGTCGTATTTCACCGCTCGGTGGCTGGGGAGGAGTGCTTGTACAGTACAGTACAGTACAGTGCAGTGCAGTGCAGCGCAGTGCAGTGCAGTGCCACTCAGTTCAGACAGGTCTGATCCTTTTGAAGTGTTTTGAAGAAAATGCAAAATGGCAGTAAATCTAGTCAAGCGGTGGAGTGTCTGCCTTGGCCTACTGGCAGTGTGCACGGAAGTTGTGACGCAGATCGGTCCATCAGTTTCCAAATTTAGCTGTGTACACAGTACACACGCACACACGCACACAGAGACAGGGGCTTATACATAAACTCTGCTGCCATTTTGGCTGTGCGGAGATACTGACACATTTACTACCGGTATATCAATTTGCATGTAATACAGTATGGTGGCAGTTGAGTGGTCACTGTTACAATGGACTGCCCTAACTTTACCATGAGGCTTTCACAGTGAATAGAATGAGATGCTGGACTGAAATTACTTTCTGGGAAACATATTTCCTGAGTCTGCATAGTGCAATATATTGTAGTACGAATGCTTCCTGAGTTCTGTAGCAAAGGAAGACTTACAAAAGGTTCTGTAACATAGAGATGTGTGTGTGGGAGGTGATTCTCAGGGTTATGTCATGTCTTTGTGTGTTGATAATTGTGTGTCTTTCTGTGTGTTGATAATTGTGTGTTGATAACTGTGTGTCTTTCTGTGTTTGTTTGTGTGTTGATAACTGTGTGTCTTTCTGTGTTCCTCCCTAGAACTGCCTGATCAAAGTCGACGAGAACGGTTACACAGCAGTGGTGGGGGACTTTGGCCTGGCAGAGAAAATTCCCACCAATGAGTAAGCAGCACTCCTCTCTGATAACTTTCTCTGGCATGGTTGAGATCATGCCTTTAATGAGATCCCAGTCTTCCCACGCTGTTGTAATATATACCTGTGTAGATCATGGCTATGAATGCCCATGATTTCTATTCACATGTAATTGGTTTATACAAATTGGATAGGACATTTAGGGCACCATTTTCGTCACTGCTAAACCCCTTATCCCTAAACTTTTGTACTATTTTGCAAAACATTTTTGAATAGTTAAAATGGCCAGTCTACAAGCTCACAACGTGTCAATGTAGATTGGCTAGTTGAACTATTAATGTTAATGTTTTCAAAATAGTAAAAACAAGGCAAATAAGTTTACGGATAAGGGCTTTAGCAGTGACGAAAATGGAGCCCTTAGGGCTCTATTGTCATCCATGCTAAACCCCTTATCCCTAAAATACTTTGTCTTTTTTGTTTTACTATATTGCAAAAATAGAGCCATTAGTCTTGTTTGTCTCGTCGGTTGTTGTTCACCACACGTATTTAATTACAGTGGTGGAGAAAAGTACTCAAAAGTAAAAGTATCAATACTGCAATGTAGAACTACTCTGTTACAAGTTAACGTGGCTGACTCAGCGCAGCACAGCCGATGCAAAGCGCAAAGCAAGCCCAACAAAACACAGTCATTGAACCACGCACAGAACGTCGGAAACGAACGCAGACAGCGGCCGCCAGGCGCGAGGTTGTGACACACAAACATAAACGTTGCTAAAATAATAAATTAATCCGACTAACAAATGGGGGACAACACAACGGAGACGGTGCACGCAAACAACTCCCACGAGGCGCAATGTTGTGACACAAACATACACACAATAATCATACTAATATGACAAATATCACTATGTGATCATTTCTTGTTTAATAATAATCTAAATCTAACTAGTAACTAAAGATGTCAAAAACATGTAGTGGAGTAAAAGTACAACATTTGGATTTGAGATGTAGTGGTAGTAGAAATACAATGTTCTTAAGTACAGTACTTACGTAATTGTACTTTCCACCACTGTTTTAATTGTGTACACGCACATGCACACACGCACGCACACGCACACGCACACACACACACACACACACACACACACACACACACACACACACACACACACACACAATGGAACACTACTTTCTACAGTGACTGTCACTGTATTTGTACTCAAACTGTCTTGGCCAGAAGCGGGGATTAAGGGTACTGTAGTAGAAAGTGTCCCAGTCCTAGACTGGGTCCTTTTTTTCCTCCTCCTTCCTCATACAAGGGAAAGGTTTATTTATTAACATAGAGGTCAGCCACAAACATTTACAACACACTGCATCGCTCACATTCTCTACTTCAGTGCTTTGATAACAAGAGAAAGGATACTGTCATGACAGCTGGGCTGCACACAGACAGACATTGCCCTAAGCACAGCTAAGCATCTGGCATCTTTTTTTTAACCGAAAGACGTTAAAGAATAACACATAGGCAAGTGATAATGTTTCGATGTTTGTATCTGTATCATTCACAGACAACACACAACATGAAACCACTGCAGTAACAATTGTTGCAATCTAAAATCTTCGGTTTACCGAATGATCTTTTTTGGAAACCTACTATTCCTATTCTCCCAATGTGGTCATTATGCCCAAATAGAAATCCCCCCATGTTGTGCCTCTGACTGCTCACCCCTTGGGAAGGGTTTAGTCAACCACAAGTCTTCTCAGATCTGTGTGAGTCGTGACGTCAAAACGTATTTTCACCTGACCGTGAGGAACACGGTATTCTTCCCTGTTCCGCACCCCACTGAACAGGTCCTCTCTAATGAAATCTAGTCTAGCCCATTCTGACCGGGCACCCATTTTGGTGTCGGCATCATGTTATGCTTTAGCTATTGAAAAATAGCAGATCTACAAGCTCATATCGCGCCACCGAGTGGCGCGATACGAGCTTGTAGGTCTGCTATTTATTGAAAAATCGACTTTATTGAAGAACGACTGACATTTTTAGAATCTGATCTCAGGTCAGAATGGGTTCATCAGACCAGTGTGTGTCCGGCGGAAACCTCGTATGAATCTGATCTCAGGTCAGAATGGGCTAGGCGAGCTTAGTTCAGCCTGACCCTGCATGATGTCTGCTGACTCCCCCCTCATTTGTGATGTAATCTCTGTTCTGCTTGAGTCATTCTTTTGAAAATGAATCAAATATTGCGTGCCAATGTGAATGGATTTCTCTTGCCATTGCCAACCTTGAACTAATGAAGGACTTTCTTCCTCGACTTGGTTTCTCCGTTGGCGCAAATACCAAGACAGCTGCATTTACTGTATTTCTATGACTCTACTGACCTACTTATGGAGGCAACAGGGTAGGAAAAAGGGCCTAATTAAACATTTTACTGACAACCTTTTTAGGAAAATAAATTGCAAATGAACACATTCCAGAGCCATGTCTCTGTTATGTCTATTAAAAGCTTAGCAACTGTCTGTCCAGTTCCTTCATTGAGCATTACTGTATTTGAATGAACTTGCCCAGTAAAACATGAAAGGCCAGTAGTGTATGGCTGGCTGTGGGATACTGGAGAATACTCTGCATATTCTCAACACTGTGGCGTGCTTGTCGGGAAAACAGAACGAGGGAGTTACTGGCGCATTGCTCGCTGTTTTGCAGCAAACTGAGGGGAGTGATGGTCACGAATCATTAACTGTGTGTGTGTGTGTGTGTGTGTGTGTGTGTGTGTGTGTGTGTGTGTGTGTGTGTGTGTTCGCCTGTTCAGGGCTGAAAGGGAGAAACTGTCGGTGGTGGGTTCCCCATTCTGGATGGCTCCAGAGGTGCTGAGAGATGAACCCTACAACGAGAAGGTAAGGTCCCCATGACGTATCGTGGTTTGGTTGTAGGCATGGACTGGGGCCATGTACTAAAAAATGTGTGTGTGTCTTCGTCTTCAGGCTGACGTGTTCTCCTATGGCATAATCCTGTGTGAGGTCATTGCCAGGATCCAGGCTGACCCTGACTTCCTTCCCCGCACAGAGGTGAGTCCTGGGCTCCTCTTTAACCCATTCTGACCTGAGATCAGATTCTAAAAATGTCAGTCGTTCTTCGATTTTTCAAAAATAGCAGATCTACAAGCTCATATCGCGCCACTCGGTGGCGCGATATGCGCTTGTAGATCTGCTATTTTTCAATAGCTAAAGCATAACATGATGCCAACACCAAAATGGGTGACGGTCAGAATGGGTTAACCACATGCACTGTAGCGAGCCTATTATTCTGACCTTGTCCATAATAGGCGAACATTTGGCAATGATAGGTGAGCATTCAGCAAAAACAGGCGAACATTCGGTGAAAATTGCTAATCCACATGAAGCTCACAGGATGCGTTGCAAGCTGGTAGATCGGCCATTTGTCATGCAACGAAGTAGTATAGGCTATATGGGGTTAACATAACTCTCCCTGTGTCCCCATGCTACTCTGTCTTAAAGTGTCCCTCCTGTTCCTTGTGGGATTGTGGGATCATTCTGAAGCCTGTGTCCCTCTTACCATCATGATAATAGTCTTCTTGTTCACATTATGTAACATGCAGTAATGCTAGGACAGGTTCAAACTTCAAACTAGAAAGAAACACCAATATTAATTCCCTGTGTTTTAAACTTTAAATCGTATAGGCAGTGGATTTGAAGTGGGTGAATGAAACGTACTAATCTACAATCTAAAAGTCTTTAAACTGTTAGTTGGAGGTTCAAATGAAAGGAAAAACATACACTATGAGTTTAGGAAAGACTTAAGTGTCAAATGTTGCCTGTATCATATCTGTCTTGACTTTTAAACAATGGTAATCATTTCATAATTCTGATATATTTTCGTAGAACTTTCTCTTTAAATGTGCAGTGTACAGCTGTAGGTACATATACGGTATGTCAGTCATCAGGCTCAATTCCATATAATTACATTTTAAATTACAGACAATTTACAAACGTTTGCGTAATTCCATTTTGATAGAGCTTGGAGCCAGTTTGCCAATGCAAAGGGCTTATTACCCAGATATTTATGGTGTTCTATGTCCATGCAAAATGCAAGACAATGGTTGCATATTGTCTGTCTCTCTGTGGATAATTCACATAGGGCGATCTGGGCATTTGACCAAGCAGCATAGTACTCAGCAGTCAAACAGGGCCATGTCCACGGCTGATCCAGGAGATGGCTATTGCTACTGGAGAATACTACCGAGTTCTTTGCCAAACCTGAGAGAGCTCAGCAATCAGAAGGACCATGTTAAGACGTTGGCTCCAGCAGAGCAGAACTTGTCACACATCTGTTCTCTCTCATTTCTGTGTTTCCTCTCCTACTCTCTAATAGAACTTTGGCCTGGACTACCATGCGTTCCAGCACATGGTCGGAGACTGTCCCCCTGACTTCCTGCAGCTGGCCTTCAACTGCTGCAATGTGAGTCTACTCTACGGTATCATCATTCTGTCCAAACAGCAATGTCCCGTATGTTCGTTGGAATATTTATGGGCTGTCAGTTAGTCCATCACTCAAACTGTCGTCATGATGTGTCAGCCAAAGGGCTGACGCTTCAAAAGTGTTACCGATGACACTAATGAAGGCTCTGTTAAATTCTGGTCAAACAGAGTCAGGGTGCTGATATTGTGCGTGTTGGCACACTGGAAACACTCTGCTACACCAGTGGGTTCCAAATGACCACGTACGGGTGTGTAACTCTGAGAGTCATGGGGGTCCTTGAAATTTAAAAGTTTGAGAACCACGGCGCACTAAATGGAACAGAGCCTTAATTAGTATCATCGGTAACACCTGTGAAGGATGGTAGGAAAGGGGCCCGGAAGTAGGACGAGTTATTCTGTGTGCTTATAGCACATTGGGGTTTTCTTTTCAACCATTTCAGACATGGCAGTGATGTTGGAATACGAATGATGGAGTGAATCAGCTGTCTCACAGTTTCATGCTTTAACTTTTCTACATTTCTACACTATTCTCGTAACTTTCATACACTATTCTCTTGTTTGGAAGCTGTTCAGGGCATAGACATAATAACGCCTCTTCCGGCCCCGGTGGCGGGTGTTCACGAGAGGGCGGAAACATGAGTAACGCAAGTCCCGGAAAAGGCGCGCTGTGATTGGCCAGTAGTCACTTGAATGACAGCGAGAAACATGAAAGAGTCACATGAGTGACTATACAATAATTAGTGCATTATACATTGTGCTTTGATTGATTGATTTTATCTATCAATAAAAATCACACCCGTGTGAAGTGAGGGGCGCTCTTATCATCGTACATCATCATGCATCATCTCATACTGGCCCATCAGAATGCCTGTTGCCACAAGTTTACGTCATATTTGGCGGACATTTGACCTTATTTCTCCTTTCATTGTCGATCTCAAATATGATAAGTGTGGGGACAAGATGTACATTTTCCTTCCATTGTCAATGGCATTTAATGTTTGTGTTGCGGACATTTTACGTCATATTTGGCGGACATTTGACCTATTTTCCCCATTCATTGTCTATGGCAAATACGAGACATGTTGGGCCAAGATGACGTACATTTTACCTCGATTGTCAATGGCATTTAATGTTTGTCTTGCGGACATTTTGTGGGGACAAAAGCTGTATATAGGGAGGGCCAGTGGCCACGATGCAATAATACTTTTATTAAAATACAGAAACCAACGTTCCTCAGGGTTTACATTATGAAGGCAACATTACCTTATGTTCTGTCCTTTTCCTCCTCATACCACTAGACCAGTCCGTTTAGTGGTGTAATGTCAGCCTTCAGATAGTCTCATCACTAATGTATGTCCAGTAGGCTACAGTATCAGGTGTAACATGGTCATGTTTCTTCTGTTCTCCCCTCAGATGGACCCCAAGCTCCGTCCTTCCGTCCCAGACGTCGTCATGCACCTCGAGGACATCCTGGCCAGACTCAAAGCCGAGGAGATGGAGCGAGAAATAAACAAAATAAAGGCAATGGCAAAAGGTAACACACAAACTGTTCTCTGTTCAGTCGATGGAACAGAGGTTTCCACTGGACACACACTGGTCTGATGAACCCATTCTGACCTGAGATCAGATTCTAAAAATGTCAGTCGTTCTTCGATTTTTCAAAAAATAGCAGACCTAGATCTGCTATTTTTCAATAGATAAAGCATAACATGATGCTGACACCAAAATGGGTGCCCGGTCAGAATGGGTTAAACAAACAACTTTTTTTTTTTTAAGTTGCTTGATTCAGTATTTACATATTTGATATTAATGTTAGCTGTCCCGCCCCCTTCCTATACGAACCCTTTTTAACCATTCATCGAAAACACCCGACCTTTTTTTCTGGTGACTGATATTGTCCTTCTAATTATCTAATATGTGTTGTGCAATTACTGTTTTCATTTATTTTTAATAATTTGTATTGATTATTTTGTCTCCTCCAGGCCACCTCCTTCTCCTTATTGTTTTCCAAATAAATTATTAAGAATAAATGAAAACAGTAAGTGAAAAATCACGGGCACCTCGCGTATTAGAAAGACAATATTAGTCGCCAGAAAAAAGGACGGATGTTTTTGACCAATCTATCATGATTAAAATGGAGTTTGAAGTTACAATGGGTTTGTATAGGAAGGGGGAGGGGCAGATGAAATGAATATCAAATATCCAAATACTGAAAAAACTTTCCGGGGTGCTCATATAAGCCTCTGTAGACGATACAATGACCATTTTTTTTTTTTTTTTAATGAAATATCCCTATAGCTCCATATTCCAATAGCAATCATTGCTATTTGTGCTTTCATGTGTGAGTGTGCTATTACAAAAAATGCTCAGGCATGTACCGAGTGTATCCTATCCTTAATAGGTGTTGTTTTTGTGCACAGAAAGACACACGAGCACTTGGCCATTACATGACCTGTTGCATTTCCAGCATCATCATTTACAGCCTATAAAAGTCACTTCCATGTGTTTACTATCACGTCACCCCACTTCCTTTCACTTATTATGTGGTCTAACCCAGTCCATTTGAGACTTGAATGTGGACAGACCAGGGTTTTCCTGGAAGGGGGACGGGTGGTAGGGGGGAAGCTGTGTAAACCAAACATTGTGACAGAAGCCAGTCTTATAACCCTGTCCTGGACTCCCTATGTGACCCGACACCAACCTGTCCCATGCACGTGGCCCTTGCCCTCTCTGCTCCCTTGCGCTCCTGCTAATCGTTTTGTGGTGCACAGTGATTGTTTGTTGCACTGCACACACGTGTCCACTGTCCAGTCAGTCATTGATTCAGCCACGTCCTAACTAGTCGTTCAGGGAACAGCAAACCCTGCCAATGACAAAGAGTGAGTCTCTCAAGCCGGACTTTACCTAACCCCAAACAGCCATTCATGTTTTGCCAGTGAGCCTGATAGGCAATTCACTGTTCTGTCATTCGGGGAAACTGTTGATCCTGTCCAGACCATTATAGCCCCCCCGACTACAAGCCAAGAAAGCCAGCCATTCAGACAGGCATTCTGCCAATAGGACGGGCCTCCTGAAATCAACTCCACTCAACGTTTTTATGACTCTGGCAGTCAATCAGCAAGCCAATAACGAGCCCCCCAGGCAGCTAACCAACCAGCCTTCTGCAGCCTGTCATTTAGAAAGCTGTAACTGCCATATCCGTTTGATCAAGCCATTGCTTAATGCATACTTGCCATCAGTCTAACCTCACTCTGCTCATTTTGCCACATGGTAACAAAGTCAAACTGATACAAGGCTAGGACAACGCACTGTAGTGCAGGTCAAATTAAAAATTTATTAAAGTGTCAAATCACAACCAGTTGTCTCAAGACACTTTACATATAGAGCAGAAAACCGGTTAGGGTTTTACAGAAATAATTTATAATTTAAAACATAATCAATGCACATATTTCTGGACGTTTTTAAACCACATAGCGTCCCTATTCTGGAGAGAACATTCTGCAACAATTGCAGATCTACAAGGTCACAACAACACCCGCCAGCAGTTTTCTGCAGTATTTGGCTGCAGTGTGTGTGTGTGTGATGGATGGACCTATTATAGACATTCATCTTGCACCTCAGAGGTTCTCATTGAATGTGTTCGGTAATACTTCCTCAAGCTTTTATTTTTCAATTGAACACTAGAGCTTGCATTAACCTTCAGAGAATGCCCTGGTCAGTGACCGTATAAACCTCACCATGCCTTAAGGGGGAAAAGTGGTCCCGCATTAACATTCCTGTTCTGAGATACTCGATACATCTGGGCCCAGGTTTCACTTCTAATTTGGTCCAGTGGACATGCAGCCGCCTGCGTGTCTGCTGGTCGAGGGGCTGGTCGGTGGTGCAGCATCTTTGTTTTTGTTTACACCCCAACATGCAGCCGCCCTTCCTTTCGGAACGAGGCAGAGAGAGGAGGGGCCGGTTATGTCACAGCACTCATGCCTTTTTGAGTGGTGCTGCTGCAACAACGTCTGTCCGTATGTCTCCGTGTATGTACAGTAGTCCCGCTTGAGTACGGAAATACTGATGGGTGACCTACAAAGGTGTCACTGTTGAGCAGCCTAACGCACACACACACACACACACACACAGACCCATTGACCACTGCAGCACACACACACACACACACACAGCACCACTCAGTTCAGACAGGTTTGAATATTTTGTTTTTTTACACCAGCAACAAATGTGGGTTTCCACATCTGGCTGATCGAGAGATGTTTTAATGGAGTCCAGTGAGGCATATGGCTTAGCCAACGTAGCTGTAGGTTACAGGCCAACTCTATACTAAGGCCAAAGGGCGCATTTAGCATGCTTATACAACAAGAAACCGCCTTTTCTTTTTGGACCAGACCTTTAGTCCCTTTTCTTCTCTCGCCGCCCTCCCTCCTCTGTTAGCCTGATGCTATCAGCGTTTCCTGAAACCAAACTCACTCCTAGTTATGTCTGCTATGCAACAGCGAAAGGGTATCTTGATGTTTCCCACATCACGGAGTATCGGTTTAAGTGTATTGTTTTTGTTTAGTTTTTCTCGAGAATATAGGGCTAGTTTACCCTATAGGGCTACTTTACCCCTATATTGGACACTGTCATCCTAACTGCATGTTGATGTTCGATGGGGACAAGAAGATCATATAATGTCCCACATGGAGCATCTGTGTTGTGAAATAATTTATGGTCTGGCTTGTTGTTACCCCTTGTTGAAATTAATGAAACAAGCACTGACCCTAATCCTTTATTGTGGGACTATATTCTCAGAGGCTTTTAGCCAATTACTTAACCACTTACACCCTATAAATACTCGTTTAAGCAACAGTGGAAATAGCCGATCTAAAAGTTCACACCGTATAGCGATTTGAGGCCTTCTAATTTTTTTTTATATTAATATTTTTGCCTGTTATATAACAAGCGCAAAAATAAGGACGCCACATTGAAAGTGGTCAAAAAACATATTTTCCTTCCTCATAACTCGACTCACAAGTAAAGCTTTATGAGAGAAATCAAACCAAAATACATTTTATAACTGCTTCACCAGACCTTGTTAATTCCTATAGCAAGTCATATAAAACAGTAGTACAACATTCAAAGCATCAGAGAACCAGGGGTTTAATTGCCTTTTGTGCCTTTTAGACTGTACATGGCCTCTAATGCCACCTGGTGGTTTAGATTGTAATCTGACTCTAAAGTGGAGAAATACAGGAGTTTGTCTTCCATCCTTAACCACTTAAAGCCTTTATACTATGGTCTCCTAGCAGTCTATATTTGGTCCCGTCCTGTTTCCCGCTACACCAAATGTCCTCCACCAAAATAGACAATTTCCAAGCTCACAGTGACTTGTACAGTCAAGCTTGTACAGCTGCTATTTTCGCCGAGTTCATGTGGTTAAAGACAATTAAAATTTTACGGCAAACTTTTGGGGAACAAATGTCGCCGCTTGTACTTGTATAAGTTAGTGATGAATAAAACCTTGATTGATGAATCTCTCTCACTCTTTTCCGTTGTGCAGAGAAGAGCCAGGGCATCAAGAGACTCAACCCTCTCGGTTTCCCGGAAGACAAAATCTCGCCCAAGTCGCCCCGTCCCCGCCGCAACATCTGGCTCAGCCGCAGCCAGTCGGACATCTTCTCGCGCAAGCCGGGGAGGAAGGTCAACGTCCAGGACCCGTACTACGACCCGCCGCCTCCCCACCACCACCGGACCTCCTCCAAGATCAACCCCTTCACCGCCCGCGAGGACCTCATGGGGGGCAAGATCAAGTTCCAGGACGTGCCCAGCGCGACTGTCTTCTCGCACATGTTTGACCTGCACTCGCCGCCGGGCAGCAGCGCCTTCTCCGGGCAGCCTTCTTCCCACCAGGGCCCCGGCGGGGGCCCCCAGTACCAGGAGCCCCCCGGCAGCAGCTACTGGCAGCAGCTGCCGGGCCGAGAGTGCCGCTCCTTGCCCGTGTCCCCCCAGATGCCCCTCTCTGAGGTTTTCCACCCCGTGGCTGCCGCCGCTGTTTGTTCTAATAACAACGGCTGTTCTACCTGCACCACCGCGCAGCTCTCCACCACTTTGCCAGGTGTGTGTACTGTGTATGTTTGTCTTCTATTCTCAACCTTTTAAATTTAATTGACCCCCAGTTTGATATGCATTTTGTCCACAGACCTTAATCTTAATTTAACTCTGAGAGTGCACAAATGGATCTAAATGGATTGGAGTTAAAGAGCTGTAAGGGTCTATTTGGTCCTGTAAATCATTTAACTGGTGATCCCCTGGAACTTTTTTTCTATATTCAGTTTTTGGTTTTGAAAGTTATAGGCTCATTTACCGGCATTCCGCAAATAAAATGCCACAAGATGTTGATGTCTCCTCCTCAACATCATGTAAATGTATGATCCCCCTATAGTATATATATATATATATATATCCTTTCCTTTCTTCTCTTTTCCCTCACCATTTTAATACTTTCATTCGGTTCCTTTTTCTTTCTTCTTTGTTTTTTTTTGTTCGTTCTTTCAATTGTTGTCTTTTCTACACCCTTCGCCAGGAACCAACGGGCAGCTAGGCAACGATGTCCGCTCCGCATTCCTGAGCGGTTGGGCCAAGAAATATGTCGTCATCGAGATTCCTCCGTACCGACTGCGGGAGGAAGACGAAGACGAGGAGGAGTGCGACGCGGGCAAGGCCGAGGTGTTCCAGGACAGCTGGTCTCCCATGGTGCCCAGCAGCGAGAGGGACAGCGAGGCAATGGACTTCTCGAGCGGTCCAGAGGAAGATGAGGAGGAGGATGAGGAGGAGCTTAAAGGACAGAAAGCGGAGGACAAGTGCGCTGTGTACGACATTGCGATACGCGGGGACAGGGAGAGACCCCGCTGCCCCATGCCCGCTCAGACGCCGTCCCCCCATGCACATGGACAAGGCACAGAGGAGGATATGGAGAGGTTCCTCTGTCCTGTGCAGTGCCAGCTCCAACGGGGCCTTTTCCATCCTCAGGGCATGAATGGCAGCCTGGGCCAGGAGAAAGGCACCACTACCCCTGGCTGCGAGGACATGGAGGCCCTGGGATCTGGGTGTTGAATCGTTGTACCACCAGAACAACCCCTGGGGGTTTACAGCAACTTGAGTGCGTTTCACCACACATTTTGGCTTGATTAAACCCATTAAGACCTGAGAGCAGATTCAACAAAAGTTTTCTGGAAAAAAACGTATCAGTGGTGCTCGAACTTTTTCATGTCAAGGACCAACAGAATTATCTGTGTTTGGCTGCGGACACCCATCTGAAAATATGTTTTTCTAAATATTTGAGTTAAAAACATTCGCTGTGAAAGATTATTATATTCAAAGATTTGCACACGTTTTCAAGATTTTTCAAAAATAGCAGATATATGAGCTTGTAGATCTGCTATATTTCAACAGCTGAAGTTTAAAATAATGGTTAAAAGTGGTTAAAAGCTATACGGTGACACAGATGCGTCATCAGGTCTGAATGGGTTAAACAAGTGTACCTGCCTGACATCATTGAGATGATTAGATTTTAAATGATTTCGTTTTAAGAATACGTTGTTAGCCAGGTCTGACAACTCTCTCCAGCATGAGGTCAGTGATCAGGAATGGACGGCCGGCAGAGATTCTATTTTTGAAAAGGATGTTTATAGTTAATAGTCTGAGACGATGTACATTTTTAGTTTTTTTTCCTTCTTAAATGGCTCTAAAAATAAGCCATCTTGTCTATAATGAGGTGTATCAGAATTCCCTTTGTGTGTGTGTGTGTGTGTGTGTGTGTGTGTGTGTGTGTGTGTGTGTGTGTGTGTGTGTGTGTGTGTGTGTGTGTGTGTGTGTGTGTGTGTGTGTGTGTGTGTGTGTGTGTGTGTGTGCGCGTGTGTGCGTGTGTGAGCTTAGCAGTGAGTGTAGGACATGTTGAACTATACAATGGTACTCGTCCCTTTGTTTCCACCCCTTTTTTGTGTTCATAAATACAGAAGTGGTAAACTAATGTTGAATTGTAAAAGAAAGAAATACCACATGCATAATATTTTCGATGCTAGACATTGCACTGCCATACTCCCGCTTTGTAAGGGGGTTTGTGTCTCCTGACAGTCAGTTGATGGACCTTTAATCTGAAACAAGCCTTTCAGCACTAGTCTTTTAATACAAAATGTATGTGTCTGCCAGTCCACTCCTCAGAATTGTAAAGGAGAGGGGGGGGGGGGGGGGGGGGGGGTATTATTCATTTTCCTCAGTGGCAGACCTATGTTGCCACCTAGGGAACCGAACAATTGCTTCCTGTATTTTGTTTTTGTTTTCTTCTTTTTTTGGTCAACCTTCCATAATCCGCAACTGGAAAAGGGGTTGGAAGCAATGGGTTTGCTTAGAAACGGAATACTTATATAATTATTTAACATGGCAGATGGGATTTTCTAACTTGATATAACTTGATTGTAATATCATACTGTGTGTGTGTGTGTGTGCGTGTGTGTGTGTGTGTGTGTGTGTGTGTGTGTGTGTGTGTGTGTGTGTGTGTGTGTGTGTGTGTGTGTGTGTGTGTGTACTTGTTTTAAGGAATTGACTGTTTCCACTTGTGTCGACAAGTGATGCTAACCTATTTTGGTACTATTTTCTGTTGAACGGCTGAACTAGACATTTTCACAATATATGTTTATCCTTGTTCTTGTGTTATAGAGGTTGGATTATGTAGGTATATTTATGGGTGTATGTCACTGCTGGGCAGGTCAAGTCTGCTTTTTGAGTGTATTAAAATGACTACATTAGCTCTGTTGTTTACGAATGCTAGCTTTTCACATGACCGAAAAACATTTGGATGATCATAAAATTGTTTTAAATTTTTGAATACTATTTTATTGCTCATTTGATGTTTTTTTTAATACTGGTTCTGATCATCTTCTGAGCACTCCCTTATTGCTTGACACTGGTGTTCTGCTGAAATAGCCTTTGTCTGTAACTACTTAAGTAGACAACAAAATTGCACTTGAGAGGGTGTCAAATTGGGGGTGTCAATTGTATATTCTTTGTTTTTGTCGTCACTACATTTCTATGCAATAAATTAAACTTATCAGGATAGTTTTACATAATGATAGAGGATCTATTTTGATATTTATATGGGGAAAAGGATGAACAATTTTTTATGTCTTACTTTGTACATTTGTCTAAATGTTTGTGCTGACTGTCTTGATAAATACAGAATGAGATAAGGTTTTTGAGCTAAGAGCGTTTTTTGTCTTGAACATTGTTCCTCTCCAATCAATGTTATCCAACTTTTGGTAACTCCAGTGTAACCGAATGTGTTTAAACTGAAGCACAGGCAGCCTGCAATTAATACTTGTTGAAATGACCTATTGGCTTAAAAAATAAATGTTTAACTTTTGTTGATTTGTTTTGCCTTTCCTTTCCTTGGAAATTCTATGAATCCTGAAATATGACTTGTATACTTTATGTAGAAGGGTGAAAACAGAAATGTGAAGTTATTTGATATCTGGACTTGGGAGGAAGTGGTCTGGAAGTACTTCCATACGTAATTTACATACTAGACTAGAGATTGGCCTCACAATGTTATGAAGAGTCAAGTGGTAGCCAGGACATCCGGGTGGTGTAGAGAGATAAAACTCACCAATGTGACACCTCCATCCATGGAGACCAGACAAAATTCCAGCCTGGCGGGAAGCCAGCAATTGAAAGTGTCAATTTGTTTTTAAGGGAAAAGCCAGAAGGGCCTATGGTCCCTTATTGTATTTGTCTGTTTTTTGAGGGGCTCTATCCCCTCCTATGCCCAGCTTTCCGGGTTGATGATTGGCTGATCACTCCATAGCGATGATTTGATTGGCTGAGCAAAGTACATATTGAAGATAAACGTGAGGGCAGAAAAGTGAAGATGCCAAAAGTGATTGGCCGGAATGACGTTTGTGATGATTTGATTGTCTGAGCATGGAATGTGATGAATGATGATAAGAGCACCCCTCACTTCACACCAGTGTGATCGTTGCTAGAGCGTTTATATTCAGTCTCCCTGATTATATGACAATTGGTCTCAACTGTTCAGAAATAATGTTGATTATGAGCTGGTCCAGTCGGCTCCATTCACTGCCATGTAGTCATTGAACTTCCGGTGTGAGTTTTGGCTCTCATTAGAGGCCCAATCCCAATTGACTCCCTCAAGCCCTGAGCCCTGAACCCTCATTGACTTTAGTGACGTCAGCTGTAAGTGCTTGAGGCCAGGGTGAGTTTGATTGATTGATTGAAATATTTATTAACAGTTTGCAGAATTACAGTACATTTCAAGCACAAACTCAATACAAAGACTGTTAACTGTGAGTGGACGACCCAATTAAGCATTACACTTGTTTACAACAGGGTCCACCATGTTCAATTCATCAAAACATTTAGAGATTTACAAATAGACATTTCTATATAGTTAAAGAACAGAACAGGAATTCATCATAAAGGAAGCAAAAAGGGAAAATAAACATATACAGTGAGGGGGAAAAGGGGGGGGGGGGGATTCAGATTTTACGGCGGCCAGTTTCGAATTGCAGCCGTCCGTAGGTGCCCATTGAGAGCGGTTTTGAAGGAGTCAAGGGATTCACATGTCTTAATGACTGTTGGTAAGGCGTTCCACATTTTGGTGGCATAGGAGCGAAAATGTAGTCCCTTGTTTGTGCCGAATCTGGGTTGTCTGGTTTGTTGCACTCCCTCTGGTGTTGTGGGTGTGGACTTCGTTTACATTAAGGAAGTATTTAGACAGGTAGCCTACATGGGTATCTTGGTGGTGTATCGAATCTTGTGGACCAGACGCATTGCAAGATGCTGTACTCTGTCGTCGACCCTAAGCCATCCCAGCCTGTCAAAGTGGGCAGGGGTGAGGTGGGTTCGGGGGGTGAGGCCAAGTAGGAGCCTGACCAGTTTGTTTTGGGAGGTCTGGAGCCTTGTTTTAAGGGCCTTTGAGGTGCTGTGGTACCAAGAGGTGCATGCATGCATAGTCAAAGAAACCTTGTACGAGGGCTCCTGTTAAGGTCTTCAAGATGCATGTTTTTGTTGACCAGTGAGAGGCTGCAAGAGCTCCAAATTGTTGTGAAAGGAATGGGACAGCACTTTGAAGATGAGAAGATGAGTCCGCCATTCATGACACTTTGCATCACTTACAAAAAACATGTCCTTTATTCACAGCCAGTGCTTTAAACATATAATTTATATGTAACCAAAAAGGTGTAGGCTGAAGCCGAGGCTTTATTTGAAGAGTACTTTCCACTGGTTGAAAACCACTGGCAGAGGTCTACTTAAAATACATCACATCCCCAAAAGGTTTGGTAATTAATTGGGTAGCACTGCTTCTGGGTTTGTTGGGAGCATCGAGGCCCCTCATGCTCTGCTGGATGTCTACGACTACCACAGTTGACAGCAGCCGGGCAGAAGATTCCAGAAGACATGAAGTAAAAATAACACTCCAGAAACATACTGTTTGAGATGATGCACACTGGGAAACCTAGGATATTCAGCATGTGGACGTCGTGGACCGTCTGACTGTGATGGTTGCGGGCTTGCGGCACCGTGCGCTTGTGTTTGGAGTTCATCCATGGTGTAAAAATGTTCCGACACTACCACAGTGTGGTGAAGCATGATATTGCACAATTACTGCTTCATTGAATACAAAAAGAAAAACAATGCTTTATGTTGATAATTCTGCCTATTAAATCCAAAATCCAAATTAATTCCGTAGGACTATGTGGTTTGCATGGGCTTGTGGGTCTTTATATTATTAATTAATAACATAACATAATTTCAAATTGAAATAATCATATTGAATAAAGGACCACAGTGGAAAGTTGGAAACAAGCCGTAGGCTTTCTTGGGTTTTAAATTCCTGTGCTTTTTTCTGCAAGCTGAAAGTAATCAATCAATCAATCATTATATTGATTGGATTTGCCCCAGTCAAACCAAACGCCATCAGTCTGATCATGACAACTTCCTGTTATTCGACCAATCTGGTGTTCCAAATGCTGATAAAATGCCAAAGAAGAAGAACGGTTTGATACTTACTTTGATTCAAACGAAACGCAGGCAAACAGGTGTGTTTTTGTTGCAAAAAAATACTATTAGTGTTAAGTACGGTAATCCAATGCTGTTCTTGTTTTCTTGACCAAATGTTAATGTTATTTAGATGGCCATGCAGTTGTTTAGACAAATGCAATATTTTGTCTGCGGTGTCTAGTTTATTCGAGGCACCACTAGATGTTGTTCTCTCGGCACTCCAATGCGACGTGGAGAACTTTGACAGGAGTTCATGCTTATTCCGACAGTCTTACAGTCGATCTGGATAAAGGCCATGATACATGGCTAAAATGTTCATTGTAAGTTTAATGTCGCAAAAAGTCATGTTCGGCTAACGACTGTTTGTTACTTTACAGTGTTTTCGGCGCAGGCAGAACTATACTTACCTCGAAGAAATGGAGGCACATATTGTTGGGAGTCTGCTCGGCGAGACTGTGAACATAAGCAGGAGCAATGGTCAGTCCATGTCATTTCTTAAAAAATGGGTATTTTATCGTCAACTGTTCACTCAGCAAATTGTTCAGCTATAGGCTATGCCTTCCTCGGTAGCGGCTATTAGTATTCAGCCCTTCCCAAGTAGTACGTAGTACGTCTCACACCTGAAGCATGATTTGTATGAGTTTATTATAGGCTTTGGGTAGGCTATGTGATAGACTTGTGTAAGCCAGGAAAAAAACGACTGAAGACATGTTCCACAATGATTGAATATGACATGGTATTACTATTAAAGAACATATTCCTGAGTTTGAGTCTACTGTAATATCTTTGCCATGATAAACCTATGTCTTCTTAGTGAGTGAATCATCCAGTTGACCATCTCTGGAATTTTTAACTCCACTGTATGAAATGTATGTTCATCATACCCATTTCATGAATCTATATGCAACCAGGCCGAGTTCATTCTTCAGTGGTGATGTCTGTGGATGAAGCCAAAGGCACGGTTATGGTTGAGTGGATGGAGAGGAATGCAGCCAAAAGGAAGGAGGCAAGTGTCAAAGCCAGATGTAATTTATATGGCAACCTTATAGCCCATCATGTCCACTATAACGACTAATTTAGACCTGAGGCCAATTTGAAAAACGCCTTCTAAATCCTAACTTTTTTTTGGAAAATTCCAAAATATTAAAACTGGGAAAGCATCAGTGTCATTTAGATGTTTCTGTATAGCAACAGGATTGTTAAAAAAAAATGGGTATAACTACAATCGTATAGCTTTTCCTGGTCTTAATGGGTTAACGAACTATAGCCTACTGCCTGTCCAACATTAACCATGTTTTTTCTCTTGGTGTTTAAGTGTTTATGGATTTGTTAAGTCGGCCAGGTCAACAAGTATTCACCCTTGGTTGACAAATGTTTCACAGAAACCCTGCCTAACCTCTACCCATGTTCATCTGTGGTGTACAGGTGGATTTTGAAGACCTGAACGCCCACAACAAGGAGCTGCTGCTTCACCTCACCTCTTTGGTTGTGAAAGAGACTCCGTCCAAAGACAAGGCAAGTGAACAAGGTTTCCATGCAATCAATATATTGACAATTTTGGCTTTTCCCGTAACGTGAAACTGATTGGTGGCCTGCACTGGAGATGTCCCTAGCCTTGTTTGTGCTGATATGTACCCCCCCCTGAAACTGCATTCATAGGTGTGTGCTTCATATAATTGGTCCTCACTAATTTTCATAATAACTTTGTCTACTGTGGCTCGGAGGACTAGACACGTCAAAAACCTGCTTACCAGAGACATAATCGATGATTAATCTAATAGAAACTCATGCTTTCTAGTTTATATTACTGGAAAGTTGGCATGCTGTAATGGAATCCATTGTACTTAATCTAAAACATTGAAATTGTTTGCTGGGGAAAAGAAACTGCCTAATGGTGGTCTGTTAAATCGCTGCTATGAAACACGAAGTAGAAACAAATGGGTACTTAACATGAGCATTAATGAGGAGTCGTCCATGAGTGATATGGCTTGTTGCATGAGCTCATAGTGTCATGATAACTGTACACCTGTCTCTTTTCTTTCCCTTTGCAGAAATACCTTAGCCGCCTGCCCTCGTCCAGGATTCCTGCTCCTCCAACTGGTATGCAAATTGATTTTCACTACACTTCTGCTTCACATCCATTTTGGCATTTGTATATATATAGTCCTCCAAGCAGAACCCAAATGCTACTGAAGTTTCTGACATTTTGACGACCCAGATAGCATTGGGTCCTGTTGCACTACTACCATGCCACCTGGTACACAGCCATTCTTAAACATAAACAACATGTTTAGCGCCTCTCCGCGCTCGGTGACGACATATTTCAGTGTGAGGCTTTCTGAATATGTAAAGTATAAGTACCCATACATCCCGCTGCGAATATCTCCTGTGGCGCGGAAGCCGTTAAGTATTTTTAATATATGTTTGCCCGATTTGGAAGCTTGGATTCTTCTCTTCCTTCCTTGTTTATTGACACCTCATTGTACCGCCTATCTGGCTAGCTAGTGGCGCTATAGCTATGACACAGCAGATCAGAGGCAGGGACATAGCCAACCGCACACCGGGAGGCGGTACAATAAACGGTAAACAAACAAGAAGAAATAAAGCGACCAAATCGGTCAAACAAAGATTAAAAATACTTAACGGCTTCCGCGCCACAGGAGATATTCGCAGCGGGATGTATAGGTACTTTAAGTTTTCAGAATAACAAAGGCAAAAAAATGCCGTCACATGGCGCAGCTTCTATTTTAGAGAGAATGATTACTTCCACGTTCTGGAATTTCCATACGAAAATATAGTTCTGACCAGGGACCCAACATAAAACTCATCAAAATTTCAGAAAAGCTTTATGTAGGGTCCCGAGAGGGGCTAGTATATATATTGACTGTTTTCTCCCAATTTTTTCTTTATTTTTAAAAACAAAAGCCTCTGTTCCAGCAGCCGTTGTGGCTGAACAGACAGGTATACATGTTTCTCTTTGTAAAGCTGACAATCACCTTAAGCATTCAGATTCAGATTTTACAGGCCGGTTTCGAATTGCAGCCATCCGTAGGTGCCCTTTGAGAGCGGTTTTGAAGGAGTCAAGGGATTCACATGCCTTAATGACTGTTGGTAGGGCATAAATGTGCCAGAGTTGGCCATAAGCTATTATTATATTTAGATGTGTTAATGTGAAAACTGTTAATTTCTCTTCAATTGATAACGTAATGATCACCAAATGGGATTTAATGTGCTTTTTGTTTCAGTCTTTTAATACCTGCTGAGCTTAGCCTTTCACTTTTCGGTTGGGGTGCATGTCAGTCTTTAAGGGCAGCCCTGCCGATTTAACCAGACTGTTAAATCTGTGATGGAGCTCTGACATTCTGATGACACTTACTGTAGACTGCCGTTCCAGCACAAAGTCTTTGTTTCTCTCCCCAAGTGCATGCTGTAGTTTACTTCTCCTTTCCCACATTGTGTAAAAGTCAAGTTCAATCATTACTATCACAACTCTGCTTGCTGTTTGACTTGCATTTCACTTCTTTAGTTTCCAGGCCTTCGACAAGGAAAACGTGTATGCTTGTGGCGCCACTTCAATCCACATCCGTAGAGCCAACTCATCCAAACTCTGCCCTCCCCTCAACTGGAACTGGTTGGTATTTACTTCACCCCCTGATCTGGCTACATAAGACTAACATCCATCTGTACATTTATAACTAACTCTTATCTCTCTCTCCTTAGTGGCCACCAAAAAGGTGAGGAAGGATGCCGGCGGCTATAATCGTCCCCGTGAGGAGGCGAAGGAGAACGACGAGGCCCAGGACATTGTAAACAACATGGTCAAAGGTCAGGATTGGGGGTGGAATCATATTCACTGTCCACTAGCTAAACTACAACTGGCTATGAACCATTGTGTTAAACAAGAAATTGTTTTTTGGCAAAGGACTATTTGTTTTGGGTTTTTTTAACTGACCCTAATGTTGCATATTCTGCACACAGGCCCAAGAGCATCCATGGCTCCAAAGGATAAAATCAAAACCAACAAACGGTCTGGTGTAATGAAGCCCCCCGATGCTCAAACCAAGAAGGGGAAGGTGAGACAAATTGCCTAGGAATTGTGCCAAGGGAATCCAGTCAATCGTCTAAGGCTAGGCTAGTAACATGTTAAAGGGATAAGAGGTCGCTACACTTTTCTTCAAAGTCTGAGCTAACCCTACAATGCCTTAATCTGAAAACTCACCTCTTCAGACCCCATAGATATTTAAAAAGAAATAGATGCCTCATTGGCCGTTGCAGTTTGTTGGAGCACGGTGTGTTGAAGGAGGGGTGGAAGAATTTACACTGGGAGAGGAAGTACAACGGGAACTGTGGAAGGCACGTTGTGTCACACTGCCACTCAAGTGATTACTGGCCAAGCATCTTTTCCGGGACTTACAGACCCGAACATGCGCTCTGTGACGCATGCTTCCGCGGGGCTTCGCAAGGAATCTCGGGAAAGTTTTGCCCTCCCTTGAGCACAAGCATGTGTATATATTTTATTTAACCACAGTAGTTGCAGGTGAAAGTAGCTGGACTCAAATTTGGTAATTCCTCTGAGCGCAAGATTGACACGTCAGTCATTTCTTGTAGCACCTGAGAAAAAATGTCAAAGCTGCTCCAGTGGCTATGCCTTCTGCAACTGTTGTCCCTGCTACTGTGACTCACTGGACTGGCAGATTTAGGCCTGAGGCGTGCTGGTAGACTCCATTTGTCCTTTGGTTTAATTCCCATTTGTTTCCTGCAGTTTGGAGAGGTCTCCCGGCCCAACCAGAGGTTTTATGACATGATCCAGGAGTTCAGAGAGACCCTGGACATGAACCCTCCCAAACCTATGGATGAAGTAAGATGTTAATTTGTTTTGTTTTTTTTGCTCAATGGGTGCATGCTGTATCAATTTTGTGAGAATATGATCCAGTTTGCTGCTCACATAGAACCCAGGTGTGCAACTGTGCGTGCATTTTAATGGATTATGTTCCATATTTTGTAGCCCTACCTACGACCTAGTATGTCAGCTTAGCACATCTTTGATGGCTTATCGCTGATCTCAGTTTCTCAATTCTGATCTTAATTTCTTTGTACAGGTAGAAGATCAAAAGTTATGCGTGTGCATCCGCAAGCGGCCATTAAACAATAAAGGTAAGCGGGCCATTCAACAATGTTTAAAGAAGAAACATGTTATCAAAACTAGGGGTGGGTCCCGAACCTCGGGACCAAGTATGTACCGAACCGAACGTCTATCGGTTCCCACAAACACGCAGTCACACGATATTTCTTTATTTTCTTCCCTTAATAGACGCGCAGGGAACAGAGCTGATCTACAAGCCCACACGTGTTGCATCAGCGACGTCTTGTGGCTTGCAGAGGCGGAGCTATCTCTCTGCATGGAGTTGAGTTAGTTGTTGAGGATTCAGACGGTGACACGCGTTTCTTAAGCGTAATTTTTGTGAAGTTTATGGGAGGAAACTTTTAAGAGGGGACAGGAATCTTGCCTGAGTCTTCACTGCATACGTGCGCAGCATTGAATCAACATGAGACGAGAGAGGAGAGAGAAAGCGTTGGTGCACTCACTTCGAATGCGCACCCCCCCCCCCCCCCCCCGTGTGTGTGTGTGTGTGTGTGTACACGGCGTAGGGTTCAGAGGCCCAGTCAGTTTAGAGCTTGCCAGTCACTTCGAAGAGAGGTGGCGAAACAACAAAAGATAGCCTACTTTGGGCAGCCCGTGTGCATGCACATTTATGTTAGTAGCGCTGCCCCTCCCCCCCCACTTCATTAGCGATGCTAATTTGCCCAGCCAATCGTGTGTGTTGCTCTCAGATCTCAGACATGCTTTTATTTGTTATTGATAATAAGAGAAAAAGCCCACAACACTAAAAAGTTGTATTATACAGAATAGATATTATATTTAAATTAAATAATCACTATTATCCACAAATGGCTCAATAAAGGAGAGGATGTAATACTATTCATTATACTTCTACTACTTCGTCTCATACCATTTTGGCACCGAAATAAGGAACCGTTAAGAACCGGAATCGATAAGCAGAACCGGAATCTGTACCGGATTCGCAAAAATCCAAACGATACCCATCCCTAATCAAAACCTGTCATCAGTTTTGCATGGAATAAATTGTACACTACTAAATGTGCTATATCTCTTGGTCATCTCGGTGCTCCCATGTTTCTGACCTTTACCACTTACATCCTATACTTTGTTCCTATGAGGTCGCTGTAGGCAACGTCATGGAATGGAGTAAATCATTGTTGGTATCCTCTACCCTGCGGAGCCATGAGGTGTTGCCAAAACAGAATATTACACTAAAATGCATGTCCCATACAGTATGACTTTAAATGAGTACTTAACAAATGCGACATGAGGTTTTCACTTGACGGCTGATTATTTATTTTCCCTGATCTGTCATATTCCCAGAACTGGCTAGAAGGGAGATTGATGTAGTGTCTGTGCCCGGCAATGGAACTGTGCTGGTCCACGAACCCAAGACCAAGGTGGACCTCACAAAGTACCTGGAGAATCAGGAGTTTCACTTTGATTACTCCTTTGACGAGAGCGCCACTAATGACATGGTCTACAGGTAATCCTGTGGCCTATTTCTTTACTCCAGTGCTTCTCAAACCCCAATGTGCTACTGTATACAGCCACGGGCGGTCTAATTTATTCATTTATTTTTCACTCTTGCCATGAGGTGGAACAAAAGACCAGCTCATGCTCCATACGACAGCATACGTTTTTAAGCAGAATCTTGCAGATGACTTTCATTGGTCTGAATTACCTTTCAGTTTGAAATGCCACGGTTTACAACACCAGACGAGGCCTTTAGATCTTAGCAGTTCCCTACTCTATGCTCTAGGGATGCACCGAAAGGGAAATTCTTGGCCGAAACCGAATATAGAAAAAGTTGGCCGAAAACCGACTATCCGAATATGATTAATATTGTATATCTTTTTTTTCCTACCATGGTTGTACCTTAACCTTAATGCTACCTGATTTATGGCAAAACTTAAATAATAATCACTATTATGGGTCCATAAAACATTTATCCAGCTCTTTTGAATGCATTCATTGCATACACTATTCTGTGATATATATATATATATATATATATATATATTTTTTTTCCTGCCTATTCGGGCCGAAATCGAATTGGCCGAAAATGCATTTTCTGCCGAATATTTTCTGTGGCCGAATATTCGGTGCATCACTACTATGCTCAGGTATTGTGACTTTGTGGGACCTATTTCCCTTTTAGACTGCAATTTACCACTGGAATCATCCCTGTTCTGGGCCAACATTCAGCAGAAGTGGTTAAAAGGACAGTATTAATTATATCCCCCCCCCCCCCCCCCCCCATAGGTTCACAGCCAAACCCCTGGTCCAGTCGATCTTTGATGGTGCCATGGCAACTTGCTTTGCGTATGGACAAACGGGCAGTGGAAAGACCCATGTAAGTGTGTCTGTTCATAGTGCCGGAGAACACAAGATCACACATTTGATGCACTATGGGTTGAATCTGAGCCTACTAATGCAGTAGTTAAAATGTACCATGTGCTTATGGTATGTCACTTTACTTATTTCCAGACCATGGGAGGTGACTTCTCTGGGAAGCGCCAGAACAGCACTAAAGGCATCTATGCCTTGGCAG
This sequence comes from Protomyctophum parallelum, assembly GCF_964188405.1. Classification (NCBI taxonomy): domain Eukaryota; kingdom Metazoa; phylum Chordata; class Actinopteri; order Myctophiformes; family Myctophidae; genus Protomyctophum; species Protomyctophum parallelum. Next base: position 49,338,233 of record NC_139709.1, on the reverse strand, counting down.
GTAAACCATACTCATACAATTTCCATACCAAAAACCATGTAGTCTTAAAAATGGCTACCTCATGGATTAAAGGTCGCAGTCAAGCATAAAATGCATCGCGGCACCACACATTGTATGCTTGTAGATGGCTCATTGCTGGTTATTAATTATTTTGCATTAAAACTTGGAATAAATGCAACATCAATGTTCCTAATGAGCTCAGATGTAAGCAAAGGTCAATCTTCAACTGGTTGACTATGGCATGTTACCAAAACATAATTATGCTAATTTATGAAAAGGTGCTAATTCACAAACCGATTGGTTTGGACACTAGGTCTTACTAGCAACATCTTTCAGTAATCAGATTTTTTTTTATTGCTTTAATCCATGTGACCCCCACTAGGCTAGTTGGGTGTTAAACCACTTAATCCTGTATATTTTGTTGATGGGGTTCCCTAGCTTCACTGAAAATCTGATTCTCTTAGCTGAAGATCGCTGACCGTTCCCATTGCGCTGTGAGCTTGTCGATCTGCTATATATGGCTGAAATGGGGCAACTTGCAAAAAATAATTTGTCCCTTACACAGCCCACGATGTGTTCAGCCTAATTACCAGCCGGAGGTATGCCCACTTGGATCTCTGTCCATACGTCTCCTTCTTTGAGATCTACAATGGCAAGGTATGAAAACTATTAATCTAATAAACATGTGCTGTTGTACCCAAATGTGTAGCGATCACTTACATTTTCAACCTAATCTTTGTATCGGCCCTCAATGCTCATTAATAAGATGGCACAGTGTCTGTCTACTGACGCTGTTTCACTTATTGGTGGGCTAAGTATGGACACAATGCAGTTTGTATTAACTTGGAGCCTCCAATGGCAGTCATTGTCTTCTGGGAAGTTGGTATGCTGAAATGAAATTATACTTGCCAAACCTGCCTACTGGTGATGACATTGGTCGACCGGTTTCTGACTGTCCAGAAATTGTACAATTTTGTTGGTGACCAATCACTAGGGTTGCACGATATAATCTGATTACGATACCGTGCAACCCTACTGATAATTAAAATAAAAAATAAAAAAAATGCCGTATCGGAAAATGGTATAGTAAATGAACTCATTGATAAATTTACATTTTTTTCCTTCAATATAAATCAAACTTTTCTAGAACAAAAGCCTAATCAAATTTGTTGTAAAATCTTTACTTCTGTGTACTCTTTTCCAAGTGTCTGTTTTCACAACTGAATGACTACTGAATGAGAAGCTTACTGAATGAGAAGCTTTTTATTGAATACTATATTAAGAGGCTTTGGGCCTAGGGTTGTTTCCATTGTGGTCCTCTGTATATCGGCAGAAATCAACCTATTATTTATATAGCACATTTTAACAACCAGAATTGACCAGTGCTTCACCACAAAAGATACAAATTAAAAGCGATAATATCTGGCTGGAACTCCGTGCCCATCTGCAGGGCTGGAGCACTGTCGGAAAACGAGGAAGTGACTTTTTGGAGTGACTTTTTAGAGTCTAAAAAGTTTGAAAATATTTGAGTGAGAAATAAACGAAGCAGTACCCGAAAATGGATTCTATTTGATCAACTCAACTTCCTAGTAATTTAGAGCAATGTTTAGCTGCAAATGACATTGTGTGTGTGTGTGTTTACATGGCTGTCATGTTGGAAACGGCAGTAAATCAGTGGGACGCAGCTGGTGCTCCGAGGGTATTAGTCATTGGTCTGTTGCGGAGCGGTCATTATCCAGAAATAACAGACTGCTTAATTAAGCGATTGACCAATCGGAATAAAGCATTAAACAAAGCCATGTAATGGTTCATTTGGTCCACACACACCCCACCAATTAGAATACAACATGACAAAGTGTTCTGGTAGGATCGAGTGAACTTGTGTTTTGTCATTTCAGGTCTATGATTTATTGAACGACAAGACCCAACTGCGTGTTCTGGAGGATGATCGGCAGCAGGTTCAGGTGGTCGGCCTGCAGGAAGTGGGTGTCTCTGCAGCGGAGGACGTCATCAAGATCATAGAAGTCGGCAGTGCTTGCAGGTAGGCTACAGTATATGAATGCTGAACAATGTCACCCATGTTTGTGAAGGCTTTGTTTTCAACAATGGCAGATCTACAAGCCAATCTACTTCCATTTTTAACCCATTAAGACCTGAGACCATAGTCTACAAAATGTCTTCCAAATCCTGACCGTTTTCTGAAAAATTTATCGGTGCACTGGTGCTCAAACCTTTTCATGTCAAGGACCAACTGAATTATCTGTATTTGGCCGCAGACCCCCATCTGAAAATATATATTTTTCAGGCACCCCAGAAGCAAATATTTGAGTTAAAAATGTTCACTGAGAAATTTTCAAATATTTGCACCTTTTTTCCCAGATTTCTTTCTTTTTTTTCTCTTTTTTCCCCGAAAATGGCTATTTTTCAACGGCTAAAGTTACAAAAATAATGGGTAAAAGCTAAGCCGACACACACACTGTCCTACAGACTGTTCTCTTCTGTCACTCCTATAGGACGTCTGGCCAGACGTCTGCGAATGCCAACTCGTCCCGCTCCCACGCCATCCTCCAGATTGTCCTGCGATGCAACAACCGCGCACGGACCTTGCACGGAAAGTTTTCTCTGATCGACCTGGCTGGGAACGAGCGGGGCTCGGACGTCAGCAGCAACGACCGTGCCACGATGATGGAAACTAATGAGATCAACCGCAGCCTGCTGGCCCTGAAGGTATGGATATAAAAACGATCTCTCTCTGTTTCTGGCACAACAGCGCCCCTACTGGTACTAATAGTCATACTCGTGCTCATTTAGCCTCATTAACGTCACATACATAGGCGGACACGGACATTGCTGTTCTATTTTTGAGTGGTTGCACCACTCAAAAATAGATCTACACACTCACAGAGTTTGAATGCTGACTGAGAAGTGACAGTTTTGGAAATTATATGAATATTTTACTCTATAAATAACATTCATGTTAACTAAAGCAGATTAATAATCTAAATATGCAACATAACTAGCCAACCCTATTTTACTTCCGTACAAAGGTATGGCAGCAGACTCTGATCGGAGTTCCCCAGAAGTTATTTCTTGACAGCTTACTGTTTTAAAAGCTGAGTTAAAGCTGACATATTGTCCTTTAGTGACCTCTAAAGGCAGTGATCGGATATTATTATGAATCCATGAGCTGCAAAATACGGTAGACTATTCTAAAATGCACTTCAAAATATTGATGCTCAATATATATATTAGTTACACATGCACTCTATTTATTTTAACTTTTTTTCTCCAGTAATTTGTACTCTGGGCTCTTAATGAATAGTGTTTCTCTCACTCCCACAGGAATGCATTCGCTCCTTGGGGAGGAACGGGGACCATGTGCCGTTCAGACTGAGCACCTTGACGAAGGTACTCAGAGACTCCTTCATTGGTGAGAAGTCCAGGACCTGCATGGTATGTATACAAACATGGAACCATTAAAATGCCTACTGGCATCCAGCGAGTTTCGGAATAAATACATTTAGTAAAAGCAATGCGTTTTAAATATTTAGGTGCATGTCAATCAATGCAAAAGGCAACCTTCCTTCAGTAATAACATGCACGACTACAATATGCCATTGAGACACGTGATAAAGAAATAATTGTGCAAAAGGCATGACTGTTGCACCATTTCTCCTACTGCGGTTTACTCTACAAAAAATAAAACGGTCACTGTTAGTTCCTACTTTGTTTTTGCAAATTGATTTCAATTGTCTATAAATAACAGACTTATTTGTACAATACACAGACAAAGGAATCGGGGCCACTTTGTTTTTGCAAATGATGACTGTCGATAATGGTGGCAGCAATAAAAATGTATGCTAGAAATTACTCCTGGCTATAAGTTTTGTATAGGCTCTATAAAGCACCATAGGCTAGCAATTATGTTGGCCTAGGACTTCTCTACTTGGAAGTGCCCACAACCTACAAAATTACAAATGCACTGGTATTTGGGTCTTTTTCTCCAACAGATTGGAGAAAAGTAAAGACCTGACGGATGAAAAATGCTTTAAAACCATGCAAATGACTGGTGCTCAGTTGGTTAACCATGAATAATAACGTACCGGCACCTTTCCTCCTTCTCGCCAGATCGCACTGTTGTCTCCAAGCATGGCTTCATGTGACTACACCATGAATACGCTGCGCTATGCGGACAGGTAGCCGTTTATTGTGTCACCAACCATGTATTGTAATGTGTATCGTTACACCTGACCCTTAACATGCATATACAGAGAATGTCCATGCAGATGCAATTCACCGCTTGATTGGGTTTTCTTGTAATTTCTATTAGGGTGAAGGAGTTGAACGGTCCCAAGGCCCCGCGACCTGCCAATGCAGCAAAACCCATAAACAGCAGCTCATCAGAGGAGGAAGAGGAGGAGGAGGTCAGATTGGACACGGCTCCCAGATATCCTGACTGAAATAATAAGTCATACTAGTCTCTGACATTTCATTGATTGTTTTCCTCTGCAGGACTCGATCCAGTCTGACCCCTACGCCCTGGTGACGGAGCTAGAGGACAAGGTCCAGGGCGAGATACAGGTAGAATTTCCCTTGACTAATGACATGTCCTTGTTACTTTTTGAGACGGTTTCCGGCTTGGTGTTTGACGCTTCAAGTCATAGCTGCGTTGGAATTTGGCCTCTTAAATTCTAAATACATGTTAGGTGACCTGGGTATACTTTTCCCCTCTTTTCCATTACCAATTCTCTCCCAAAATGCCTAAGCTCATAATGCAATTTTTGCCAATGTTATCAATTGTTAATTGTATGTCCAGAAGAGGGACTCGTATGGCTCATAAAATCGCATCTTGATCAAGAAGAGGGATGCGTATGGTTCATAAAATTGCATCTTGATTTGATTGTTTTCCAGAGATTTAGTGAAGTGTCTCAGAGAGCCAGTGAGGTTCTTGAACCAATGAAGCACATCTCATATGACGTGGCGGTTGCCCTCCCTGATCTGCTGGACTACTCGAGACGTGTGCAGGAATATTCCAGCAGTCTGCAAGGTTGGAGTTATTTATTGCACTCTTTAGATTGAGTGTCATGATACTTCTTGTGACCAAAAGCATTGCATATGCAAGCCATGGTGACGGCCAAAAATTCATTTTTCTCATGAATGGGCTAGTGAGGGCATATCGTTGCTGTCTGGCAGAAACCTTGTATCCATATTTCAACTTCTGTTTTATGGGGGGGAAATTAATGCCGGTCCTAGAACATGCAAAAGTAGCAAAGTATTGTGATCTTGTCATTTAAATACTCTTGTTTTTGTCAGTTGGTCTTATAAAAAGTAGAGCTTGTGACCTATATTGGCTCCTTGGAACAGTTTTTTTGTTTAGTTTTTGTCTTACCATTTCCTGAAGGTAACAATTTTGTAACAAATTAGGTTTCTATCTGACGGCAGTGATATTGTTTGCTGAAGTAGGAAGTATATGGTAGGGGGGGGAGTGGGGGGCGGTTGGCGGTCACCAAAATCAGAAGGGAACCCGGCAGTGTCACTGGTACTGTGCCATTGAAAACCTATATACTTCTTAAAGTGGATATGAGTTGGTGTTTTACTTTGCCCTTGCTTTAAACTAAATCTCTGCAAGGACATTGCTAATTCCCCCAGAATAAGGATGCTAGGGTTCACATGATTGAGGGGCACCAGCCCCTCCTATGCACAGCTTGTGTGTTTGTCTTTGTAGCACGGAATGTGGTAGGTTCACACGTTTGTTTATTTTTCTTCCCCGTGTGACTCAACGGCACTGCTCGAGCTCGCCGCTCGGTGGTCTTAAGCTGGTCTAGTATCTGCCCAACATGACTGAGGGTGTAGCAACTTTATCGCACCATGTCAACATTGGCTCACTGAATGCTATCATTTCTCGTCTTTGCTAGAAAATAAAGACTAAACACAAAAAGGTCGAGGCACAGACGAATTCAAACTGACATGTATGTCGGGTGGAAACCTGGGGCACGTTCGGAAATGGCGCACTGTGCAATGCAGACTAATGGGCGAGTGGGCTCCGGTGCGTTATTTCCGAACGCGCCCCTAATGTGCCAAACTGTTTTCAGTATTCAAATGTAAAAACATGGCAAGCAACACGTCTCTGCTGCGTTTCGACCTTGCAGATCTACTACTTTTGATGCTGTAGTTGATCAAGGTATGATTTCATAATTGTGTTTTCCTCTGTCACCATGTAGCTGCTGTGGAGGCTCTGCAGGCTGCTGTGGAGGAGGAGCGAGTGTCACGTCTGCCTAAAGCATCAGGCTCCCGTCGCCGCTGAGCAGCCCTGGAGAACGCCTGTACTGTTACTGTTTTAAATGTTTGTTCCGTTTGAAGTTGTTCTGTTGAGCTTTTAAATGCTTTTTGTAATAAAGTAATTTGTCATACTACTTGGGTAATTTTGTCTTTAACTTTGGAGTGGTCCCATGTCTGTGAAATTATTCCTAAAGATATTTTGCCAAGATGCTGGTACAGTAGCTCCTAGTTGCCTATGGGCTCATTTCCCCTAATTTAAGGATGAGGCTGTCATTTTACAGATTGGTTAAAGTATTTTATTGATTCTAACGTCTAGCTTGATATGCTATGAAACTGCACACTGACCACTTGACACGCCAACTGATGTGTAGGCAAGGTGTATGGGCATCATGAACTCCTTCGTCAACGACATCTTTGAGCGCATCGCCGGTGAAGCCTCCAAACTGGCTAACTACAACAAGCGCCGCACCATCTCATCCAGGGAGATTCAGACCGCCGTCCGCCTGCTGCTCCCCGGTGAGCTGGCCAAGCACGCCGTGTCTGAAGGCACCAAGGCTGTGACCAAGTACACCAGCTCCAAGTAAACTGCATTGTCTGCTATTAAAACACAACGGTCCTTTTAAGGACCACCCCATCTTTTCCAAGAAGAGATTATTCAAATAGTATAAGGCAGCAAATGGCCATTACAGAGCCTGTCAGCTAAACCGGTTAGTCCATGTCAGTAGTCTCACACTAATCTGAATAACAATGTAACCATTAATTCATAAGCAACAAAATAATGACTGAATGGCACACACACGGGATATGTGGGCACAACCAGCAATGTCCGTGTACAACTGTACACCTATTTGTTGATGCATTTTTATTGATTAATTCTACTCTTCTGTGCTTGGAAAGCAGAAGTGTGCATGTTTACACACACACACACACACACACTAGGGATATGTGGGCACTTTTTTGAGTGGTGCAACCAGTCATACAACCAGCAATGTCTGTGTACACATGTGTTCAATTGTTCACCTATGTATGAGTACCAATAGGGGCGCTGTTGTGCCATGCAGAGAGAGAGAGTACTGCACTGTTGCCTGCTAATGAGAGAGAGAGAGAGGGGGGAGTTGCACCACTCGGTTCACACGGGTGTGATTTTTAATGAGTGGGCACCTGGACAACTGCACTTTAGTCTATACTTGCCAGCCCATAGAACCCCATTGTGAAGCAGGACATGTTGAGTACACAAGGTTTTATGTTAGAAATGTTGAGTATGGGTCCCCCAGCATGTAGAAACTGTTGGATGCTAACTTGCATATGTTGAGCAATTTTCACAATTTAAATAATATGTGACAATACCATTAACAACCTATAGAAGGCAAAACATTCAACATTTCATCATGCTTTAAGTAGCATGTGACGTGTCACCTGATGCTGAATCCATTCCAAGCATTCGTTTTGCAAAATAAAACACTCATTGGGCTTGAAACGACCATAGCCACTTGCCCAAAGTGCTGACATCATCACTTTTGTGTAAGGCCGTTAAGTCTGAGGACTGTTTGTTGTGCAAAAATAATGCTTGGAATGGATTCAGCATAATGAAAACCCCCTAGTTTGACACGTCACATGCTACTTAAAGCATGATGTAAGGGCCAAATGAGTACCAAGGTCAAGCACATTCATGTAACCTTGGCGTGGCGCTGTTGTTTACTTAAAGGACCACTTCACCACTTTCCAACCTATCTTCATATAATAGGTCCTCTCTAATAATCATGATAAAATGGCACGATTTTTTTCTACTCAGTCTGTGACTCATATAGGAGGGCTGTGTGGGCAGTTTAGAAACCGTCTTCCAGTGACATCATCATTAGGCAGATTTTTTTTAAACAAGATTTTTTTACAAAAATGTTTAGATTTTCATTATCGTGAAAACGATGGCTTCCATTTTCGCATTGCAACTTTTCAGGACTAGAAACCCTGCAGTTTCTATTGTATTCCCCATCGATGATGTCACTGGAAGACGGTTTATGAACTGCCCACAGCCCTCCTATGAAACACAGACCGAGTAGAAAAAAATTGCGCCATTTTTTCATGATTATTAGTGAGGACCTATTATATGAAGATAGGTTGAAAAGTGGTGAAGTGGTCCTTTAAGTATCAAGTTCACGGGTATGGTGAGAGGGAGGATTGACCCGGAAAGGGCAAATGGTTTCGACCACAGGTATGCTACCACTGTCAAATGCTGTGTGGAGAAATGCCTGTCAGAGAATATTCCTTGTTTGTGATCTATACTGATAATTGTTTCATTTTGAAATCGCAGATACTGATGCCGTACTACTACTCACTGCTTGGAAATAAACGTGTCAAAGGCAAGAAGAGCTGCCTGTGTGTTTATTATCGCATTGTGGGGCTGACACACAGAACAAACAGTACGGCATTTAAACAGCGCGTCGACCAGTTCAACTACGGGGTCAACTCCTCGAGCTCCTCAGAACAAGAAATGTAAACTTTGTCTCTGCTAATGAACAAAAAAGAGCTACTACAAATAAACTAAAGTTATTTTCAACCCTGTCTCCTCGCACATTATGTTATATCCCTTCACCCTAGACGAAGGTGCATAACAGGGCACTTGGAGAACTGGTCACCTAGGGGGAGAGATAACTGGGCAACTGGACAACTATGGTGCCCAGATGTCCGTAGTGCCCAGTGCCCACCTATCTTGCCTTCTGTGGAATGCATGGGACTGGCCCCGCCCACTGAGTCTATTTGAATAGGTTGCAGTCAAAAGCAGAGCATTTCCTGATTCCAGTTCCCTCACCAAGCAGCAGCAAGACCTTATCATCACAGTCTCTTCTGAAAACCAACTAAAGGTAATTAGTGTACACGTCTGCTTTGCGTTTCGTGAGTGTGCTTATTTGGGCTTGCTTCCAAATGTTGTTAAACCAGCGGTTCTCAAACATTTTCATGTCGAGGAACATCTCCCATGACACAGGTGATTCGAACCATAGGCCGCACAAAAATAATGGGATGGCGTATGTCCACGCCTCAATTTCAAATCCTTCATGTTTCTATATCCAGTCTGAAATGCAAACTAATGCAGTGAAATTAATGCAGTTGGGGTGGCCAGGTCTTCACTTGGTAGAACCAGTAGAAACACAAACATACCCTATTTCAAATTAATTAAAAAATTAATGAGACCATAATTTACTAAATGCATTATAGTAATATTGATTTTTTCCCCCCCATTTTCTTTCAAGAATGTGACTACGTGAAAGTAGTGCCAGGTCTTAGACATTATGGACACGGCTAGATGACTTAGACTCTAAGTCATCTAGCTGTGTCCATAATGTCAGATTCCATTATTTCTTTATTTTGTTCTGTCTGGGACAACCCTTTTCTGACCCTGGTCTGGTTTTCAAATTGGTTTGTTAGTTGTCCATCGTGTATCGATCTACAGGCCATTCCAGAATAGCTGTTGACGTTCACTAGCTTAGTGGGCACTCTATCAACTTTACAACTACAAGAAGGCATTTGACAGAGTGGGGAGTTTAATGCCTGCTCTATGATTAATATGCAAAGAGTGGCAATCTGGTCGACACATGAGACATTTATTCCTTGCTGCATGGTCCCTTAGGTGGTGGTCAACTGTGTCCTTCATTCTTACCAGGAGAGCTCCATTTAGCACGTACTTCCCCTGCCACAGAGTAGGTCCGGTTGATCCCTCTATAGTTGTTGCAGTTGCACAGGTCTCCTTTCTTTGGGAGCTTAATGTTAATAACTTAAGGCCCTCTTTCCAGATCATTTTTAAGAGTTCAAGCTCACAGTGCTCTCTCTGCCTTCATGCCTTCTGCTGGGATGTTATCTGGTCCTGCTGCTTTCCCACTCTTCAGCTGTTATACAGCTGTTCTGATCTCCTCTCTGCTGATTGTAGGGTAAGTAGGCAGACTATTTTGTCCCTTTCTGATTTCTGTCAGGTTGTGTTCCCACATCAGGATTATAACAGAGCTTTATCTGCTTATTTAGAGCACATTTCACACAATGGAAAGGGTTGAGTCAGAAATGTGACCGTTTTTTTTTGTTCTCTTTAGACAAACTGAGTCAGAGGATTGTAATGTGCTGTTCATTCATGCAGGGCTGAGCAACGTCACCACAGAAGAATCGTTGAAGAATCGTTTCTCCACATACGGAAACCTTGTCGATGGTAAACGGTCGACTTGCGATCCATATGGGCAACCACAAATCCATTCACATTCATGCTTTTATTCATCTTGTATATATTTTTTCAATTCTCTTCAATGTTCTTTTTACACTTTGTGTCTACAGTTAAACTACGCACTGGATTCGGCAGAGCATGCAATGGAAGCAATTAATAACATGGATGGAATGGTGAGTTGATGATATATCACAGATGGTTTGATGGAAGCCATTTTGTAAGGCACTTGGTGGCCTGGTGACACAACGCGGTACTGCACCGAATACTACACAACTGACAATGGTTAGCTGTAATAATGTACATACTATTGACACAATGGCAGGAGTTTGAAGGCAGTGAGATCCATGTTGTTTGTGCTGGGCAACGTTCCAGAGGTGGTTCCGGAGGTGGTGGCAGAGGTCGTGGCCATGGCTCAAGGAAAAGAGGTAGTGATGGGCTTTTTACCCCCAAATCATTGAATTTGGATTTCCCATCTCTGGCACATTTATTCTTAATCAATGTCATGTTGACTTTATTTTCTCCCCCACTCATATTTGTGCAGGTCGTGGACGCCAGTGACAAGAATGGTGGAGATTGAGGTTGGTGGAGGAGATGGAAGCTACGGTGGAGGTGGCGGCGGCTACTCCTAAACTTACTTTTGAATTGTTTTGGCTAATGCTAAGGGTCTACTGTTGGTCTATCTATTTCTACATGGCTGCCTCGTAAAATATAGATTAAATGTACCATTCTGCTAGCCTGGTAAACTATCCCGGTGCCACCATTTTTGACATCCTGGTTACAACATGATTCAGCAATATGATGTATTTTGGTTTTCTGATTAAAGTAAAGGTGAAATGACACCTGGTGTGTCCCCAAGCTTGTCTCAAAGTCACCTCACCTAAATATGCACTGCCATTACTACTATAATGTACTTCTCACTGTTGAGAAAGGGTTACTTATAAGTAGTATTTTTTCGTGTGTGTATGTGTGTGCAAACCGGCTGCTAAGAAAGTAGTAGCTAGAAGGCCACCAAGAGCCCCAAGAAAGTGGCTAAGAAGCCCACTCCAGCCAAGAAGGTTGCCAAACCCAAGGCAGCACCCAAAAATAAGTAAACTGCTACATCTGTATACCCACCAAAGGCTCTTTTAACCCATTCTGAACGGGAACCCATTTTGGTGTTCATCATGTTATGCATCATGTTATGCTTTAGCTATTGAAAAATAGCAGATCTACAAGCTCATAGCGCGCCACCGAGTGGCGCGCTACGAGCTTGTAGGTCTGCTATTTTTGAAAAATCGAAGAACGACTGACATTTTTATAATCTGATCTCAGGTCAGAATGGGTTCATCAGACCAGTGTGTGTCCAGTGGAAACCTCGTATGAATCCGATCTCAGGTCAGAATGGTTGTTCTATAAGAGTATCCTCACTTTATACAGCATTGCACTGGAATAATAACCAGTTTGTTTACTAATAGTCAAATATCACAAATGGTTCATAAAGAGATGAGACAAACTGAATATGTATTAGTTAAACATTTCTGCAGGACAGGAAGGCAGCTGACCTGTATTATAATCTGGCCATTTCTCTCACAAAACAAATTGTGCTACATTTACCATAAATCACTGTTTGGTTCAAAATTACCATTGAATAGTGGGCATATAGCTCCACATCACACACATTATTGTAAATAGTAACCACCTCTACATCATCTCAAATAAGCAAGTCATGGAGTTATTAATGCTGTACAAATGGTAACAGCAAATGCACATATAGGCCTACAATATTGTATCAGTCTCTTGGGATTGACAAAACATTGAATATGCTTTAAATTAACAGCATTTACTGTATATGATATAGAGGAGTTCAAGGGATATTTCACTTTCAGAATAACTTTTGGTCATTTCATCATCTACTCAGTTTTATGTAAAGGGAAGTTCCTAAGTTGCTTGATTCAGAATTTAGATATTTGATATTAATTTTATCTGCCCCGCCCTCTTCCTATACAAACCCATTATAATAATAATAATAATGCCAAGGAATAAAACTAATAAAAACAGGGAAAGCAATATTGGAGTGGCAAAGATATTGACCAAAAATAACAGCAATTATATGATTATAGAGTTGAATAGCAATATTACTGTAAAAACAAATGGGTGATGTGACCAAGGGGGAGGAGTATGTGTGTGTGTGTGTGTGTGTGTGTGGGGGGGGGGGGGGGGCGGTGCACATTGGCAACGCCCACGTAGCTCTCTCTTTGCCAGTCCTCCCTTACGTCCTCAGAACACACATAAAAAGGCAAGGCTCTGAGCTCTCAAAGTCATTCAATTTTCTATCTTCAACTACGTTACTGCTCAAAATGTCAGGTCGAGGCAAGGGAGGAAAAGGTCTTGGAAAAGGTGGCGCCAAGCGCCATCGCAAGGTTCTTCGTGATAACATCCAGGGAATCACCAAGCCCGCCATCCGCCGTCTGGCTCGCCGTGGCGGAGTGAAGCGTATCTCCGGTCTGATCTACGAGGAGACCCGCGGTGTCCTCAAGGTGTTCCTGGAGAACGTGATCCGCGACGCCGTCACCTACACCGAGCACGCCAAGAGAAAGACCGTGACCGCCATGGATGTTGTCTATGCTCTGAAGAGACAGGGACGCACTCTGTACGGCTTCGGAGGTTAATGATGCTGACTTGATCTACCAACAACCCAAAGGCTCTTTTAAGAGCCACCCATATTTTCTCTACAGAGTTCTTTGCCTTGGATTTATATAGTAATGGATAATATATCTTTAATTGTAGTTTTGATAACTTTCATGTACCGGGGCCGGGTTGATTTGATATTTAATCTTGATCTTTAAAGAGTATTACCAAATATTATAGTCTATTGAGCTAACTTGTTGGTCTATTTCATGTGGTGTTTTACAATAAGACTTGTTGAACACAGGTAACGAATACAATAGTTTAGATGGAGAATATATAATGGCAGATCTACAAGCTGACAGTGCAACACATTAAAGCAGATGTAGACCTACAGGGAATTAAGAGCAGACAGGGTGGAGGAGAACAAGTACAAAGCCAAGTAGCCAACTCAGTTCAACCTTCCAAATATAGAGGTTAAAGGTATATTCAGTGATTTCACTCAAAAAACCTTAGGTTTCGTTTTTGGCTGTGGGACCCAGCCTTTCGTCTAATCAGGATAGAGAGTCAAAAACGAAACCTAAGGTTTTTTGACCCCCAGGGGTTAACTGGGGACAGGGAGGAACTCCTTATATGGCCAGCACACTCTATAGTAGGGAGGATTATCACAACAAAACAAAAAGATAAGTGATATTTGAATTAAGTGAAATCACTGAATATACCTTTAAGAAGTGTATTGGGAAACATCATTGCATAACTATGCATTTAGATGTTTCTTATAATTCCAGACAAGAGGACCGCTCTGTATGTTAAAAATCACACCCGTGTGAAGTCAGGGGCGCTCTTATCATCTAACTCATGTTGCTATGATTAGGTGATGTAATGATGTGAAACAAACGTTGACAAAACAAACATTAAATTATCTTTATTGTCAATGGCGTTTTTAAAACAAACATTATAGGAGTGGCTAAAAACAACTATCAAAACAACAGTTTCTATTACTTCTAACTCTCGGGATGAATGAAATTTGGTGCCAATAAAGAACATGTAGTAGTTCATCCGGTTCCTGGTTTCAGCAGGCCGGTTTCTGTCAGGTAGGACCTGAGGCCTGGACATGTACAATATTCAGAATACATGTGTTTCCCTGGAGTGATGAGAACCATCATCTTTCATTGTTTTATAAACAGGCTAGGAATTACATAAGAACACACCTGCCAGCTCTGAGCTCTCTATTCTGGCTTTAGAAGCACAGAGGAGCAGAATTATTATCATAATAGTAACAATTCATTAACTTATTATTATATTATACTAACGCTGCAGGGAATATGGTGTCTCAATGAATATGCAGATATAGATATACCTTTATCATGGGGAAATGTGCGTGTCATAAAGGAGGATCAATGCAAAAACAAAACAAAACACATTATGATAAAAAGGGGCTTTAAATTATACATTTACCATGAAATGAATGTATATTTAGCCCCTCACAATGAGGACAATAGAGCACCCGACAGAAAACAAAGGGCGCGTTCGGAAATAGCGCACTGAGCGCACTGTGCAATGCAAACTAATAGGCGAGTGCGCTCCCGGTGCGCATTTCCGAACGCACCCAAAGACTCACTCTTTGTGGCAGGATAAGCCAATCATATGCTGGGAGCCACACACTTCATTTGCATTGGCTCTGTATAAATAGTGGTACGAGAGAGAGAGAGCACCCTCAGACCTCTTCACTGCATCTGAACTGTTCTATTGAAAACAACCACGATGCCTGAAGTAGCGAAACCAGCGCCCAAGAAAGGCTCCAAGAAAGCCGTCACCAAGACCGCCGCGAAGGGCGGCAAGAAGCGCAGAAAGTCCAGGAAGCAGAGCTACGCCATCTACGTGTACAAGGTCCTGAAGCAGGTCCACCCTGACACCGGTATCTCTTCCAAGGCCATGGGCATCATGAACTCCTTCGTCAACGACATCTTCGAGCGCATCGCCGGTGAAGCCTCCAAACTGGCTAACTACAACAAGCGCCGCACCATCTCATCCAGGGAGATTCAGACCGCCGTCCGCCTGCTGCTCCCCGGTGAGCTGGCCAAGCACGCCGTGTCTGAAGGCACCAAGGCTGTGACCAAGTACACCAGCTCCAAGTAAACTGTTCTGTCTGCTCTAAACACAACGGTCCTTTTAAGGACCACCCATCTTTTCCAAGAAAGCGTTTATCCTGATACTAGAAGGATATCACAGTCTCGCAGATAAACCAGTCATATATTGGGTAGTAAGTAATGGGCATTGTTTAATTAATAAGCAACAGAATGGATGTCTTATGTTTATGAAGGGGCTTGTGGACATGTATAGATTAATATTTCAATTGCATATAGCTTCAATCATGTGTAGATTAAAGTAGAATGTTATCCACCCAAGTTAAGGTGCAGTATGTTTATACATCTATCATTGTGATTTAAATGCTCATGCTTATAGAAGACGAGCTGCATTTTTTTTGGCACACTGACAGGATCAATGAAAAATAAAACATTGTGTACATATAGCATACATGTATTTAGCCCCCACATGTTTACAGGATCAATTGAGCACACGGATGATAATCAATTAACGAATTAAATTAGGCCAACTTTTAATTACATCAGAACAAAGACATTAATAAAACACTGCTGGTAATGCAGACAGTCAGACTGTGACAAGATACATTTAAAGTATGGTATGTTTTATGAACTAGGAAGGGTAATGGAGACATGGTCAGACTGTGACAAGATACATTTAAAGTATGTATTATGAACTAGGAAGCGTAATAGCGATGCCCTTATAAAGTGAGCTTACTTTGACGGGGATATTGGAAATGACTAATATAGAAACAGTTGGGTGGCTCTTAAAAGAGCCTTTGGAGTTTGTTCAGTCGAAATGAAGCAGGATTATTTATGAGTAATATAATTTTCTTTATTTCTCTATGACCAAGTTCATAATAAGGCTAAAATAAATTCATAATTGTTTTTTATATTTCTAAAGGGTCTAAGTTCATAATTAAGAAGTTCATAGTTTAAGTCACATTTATGTTTAAAACATTATTATTTTTGTGTCAAGTTGTTGTAATGCTTTTATTTTGAAGAGTCAAAGTCATGTTCTGTATCTCGTTTGGTTTGCTCTCATGTTAATGGGGTACACAGGACTTTTGTATAAGCAATCAAGCAACAAGCATCTAGAAGCAGCAAGGTGCAGAAGCTCCGTTTCACACTGCGCACACAAAGACTTTTAAAGTTAAAAGGTCACAAGAGACTGCATGTCTAACTAAAGTCATAAGAAGGGTTATAAGGTCCTGAAGACTGAAGAGATACCCCTTTTGTTTTGCGCGCAGCCAACCGGGTATGTTGTTCGTTTCTGTCTGTATTTTACTTTGGTAAAATGTTTGCTTTTTTTTTTTTTCTAAGTATTTTATTAAATTTCCACAAAGTTACAAGTCATCACATTTCATATATCAACGTTTAGAGATCCATACAGATAATATGCTGCTTGTCATCATATAAATACATCACATCAAATACATACATCATAATACATAATACATACATCAAAAAGCACAGACACCTAGGCGCCAGAGAGCGCGAGCGAACAGCACCATGCTTTGGTGCCATGTGTACTATCCGCAGCACCCCCTAACGCCCAAATGCCTGCACCTGCATGTGCTGTTCTGAAGGTCTCGCCACCCGCCAACAAATAGCACCATGCTTTGGTGCCATGTGTGTCTATCCGCTGGCATGCAGCAAGACCCCCAGAGCCACACACTCAGCATGAACATTTAAAAGTATAAAACATGTAGACGCAACCGGGGGTCACATCAGGATATTACTATTTGTCTGGGCTGTTCTAGAATTACTACAGTGCCAAGGTGGGCCAGTTTAGGTGCGTGTGCAGTCTCTTCAGGTCCATTGTTTTTTTCCTTTTAAGTTCGGTTTTAATATGTTTAAAAACAGTGTTTGCGTCAATTACCACGTTGTCCATTGACATTTTGCACCGAGTCTTCCAAATCTTAAAAATTGTCACGCTAATACAAACCCAAAATATATCATAATTTTCTTTTCCGCAGTTAAAAATACCGTACAAAATGTCTCTGTGGCATGGCACCCTCAGGCCTATATCGTGCATCTTGCTCCAGATTGCTTTTGACCTATTGCAGTCGATGAGCAAGTGCCATATGGTCTCTAGCTCTTCACAGTCTGGCATGGGGCATTCCGTTGTGGTCACAAAGCAACTCCATTTAACCACTGCTCTAGTTGGAAGTCTACCGTGGGCAGTTAGCCACATAACGTCCTGCATGTTTCCAGTGACGAGGCCGCTGTTAAAATTATTTACTAGGTTTTTACTTTCTTCAAAGGAGCAGTGTTTAAAACGTACCATACCTCCATATATCTTATTACTTATTAAATTATATATTATTTTATTTGATTGGGTTCCCCAGTTAATATTTAAATTGCTATGTTTTGTGGTGAAATCCCCATATGCCAATTTATAGTATGGCAGTGACAGTCTGCCCCTGCCCCTCTGTTTTCTCCATGTTTTGAGGTCTCCTACCCAAGCTGCTCCACACAGAATGCCCCTAGCCACATTTTTACAGAATGCAATCATTATTTTGCTGCCGACGTCCATTGCGCCAAGGCCTCCCTCTTTGACACTTTTAAACATAAAAATCCTTTTGGTAACCTCCCGGTTGTTTCCCCAAATCAAACGTACACACATCCTATTAATTCTTGTTATGCACTTCTCAGGTGGCGGAAAAATGGTGGCCAGGAACAATAACTTTGATAAAATAAATGATTTTACAATCCCTATTCTCGATTTATAAGTTGTGTCCCTAACTTTCCATTTTTCAACTTCGGCATGTATTTCAGTTTCTTTTCTGTCCCAATTATTTTTAGCACAGTCCCTATTAGCAAAGAAAATGCCAAGTATTTTAATTTCCTCTTTCACCTCCATGAGCAGGGCCGGCCTCCGATCCTCCTCTCCTATCCAAATACATTCCGTTTTGGTCTCGTTTAGCTTGGCCCCCGCGACCTGCTCATAGAGGTGAAAGTGTTCTCTAACAAAATCAAGTTCTCTCTGCGATTTTATAAAGGCAGTTATATAAAGTTATGTAAAATGTTTGCCTCTACCGTACATGCTGTCGTTTTATGTTAATTGTAACATGGGTGTATTTTGTCATAGTTTAGTTTTCACGGTGGATTAGGAGGATTGATTAGAAGCTTTCAAATAAATCAGTATGAGGAAACCACTTGAGGGAGTTACATCAGCTAAGTCATGTTAGTTTAAAGTGCATGGCTAGTCTATATCAAATGAATAATTTCTGTTCAAATAACACATTTGGTGGCTCTTAAAAGAGCCGGTGGATTGGAGCTATGGCTGAGTCTCTGAGAAATGTAGAGGGAATATTGTCATGGCCAGTGGCCTTGTGGGGTTGAAGGGCACTCCGTTTTTTAAGTACCTCCTCAGTTGTTACCATTGTCAGCTTAAAATCATCTTTACAAACACCTAGGAGGCTTTGATGTGCTCTACACCAAAACGCCCAGAGTGGGAGGGCAGTTTGTTAACCAGGTTGTGGCAATGTTTGTGAAGAAGATGTTTAAGTAGTTGGCTACGTCAAGCTTGCCAGTGATGAGGGTGTCGTTCGATTTGATTATGTTTGCAAACCTGGTTTTAGTTTCTGACCGCAGCCGTGGTTGTTTAGCAGCTTCCAGAGCTCCTGAGGATTGTTTTTGTTTTCCTCTGCTTTATCTTTAATTTGAGTCTCTTTTTATGTTGTATATCTAGAGGAAAGATATGCTGCTATTTGTTAAAAATACTTTATTCCCAACATGTATCAAACAATGCAATGCTCCAACTGTATATACTTTATGTTTACACAATGCTGTACCTCCTCCAACTGTATACTTTATGTTTACACAATGCTGTACCTCCCACTGTATAGACTTTGTTTACACAATGCTGTACCTCCAAGTGTATATACTTTATGTAAATAAGCTGTATGAATTTGTGAGTTTAATAGGCTTAATAATAATTTATGTCGTTATCTCCATGATAAATCAATCAATAATGCTAAACCTTAAATAAAATATTAATTTTTTCAACATTTAAACACAGAAACGAGGCTGATCTGATATTTTATTGTATTTTATTTATTTTGCTTTTTTGAATGCCCCTGATCGTGGCACCAATACATTACATAAAAACTTAAACTAGTTAAAAAAAAAAAATCTGAATTTAGCATTTTCACCAAATCTAAACTAAACCTGCCAAAACCCGCTTTAAAAACGAAGGAAATTACACATTTTCCTAGACAGTTCCAAGTACAGAGTAGACTTAGATAGCATTTGATACAGACTTATAGCGTCTGTATAGCATGTTATGTAGACAGCACTATAATTGCATTGTAGGTAGTCCTAGCACGTCATAGTACATTATGTATAGCATAGTATAGTATATATATGTATAGTTTATATGTATAGTTTCATTATATAGATATTCCACTGTTACGTTCTTAGCTTACGCATGTTGCATGATAAATGCTTTTTATGTGATGTATTCCCATGCTTTTTTGTTCTTGCTTAATGTAAGTCGCTCTGGATTAAGAGTACATAAGGGTCCATTTGGTTCCAAACTATAATTTAGCTGGGGACCCCCTGGAACTCCCTCAAGGACCCCTGGGGGTCCCCGGACCTCACTTTGGGAACCACTGGTTTAGGCTACTTTAGGTAGTGTGTGCCTCCCGCTAGAACAATTGTGCTGACTTTAATATTTCCTGTGTTTTGTTTTGTTCATTATTGTTAAATTCAGTGTTGACGTGTAGGGGCTATTTAGGAAAATAAGGAACAAACTGCGTTCCTTATTGGTTCAATAAGGGACGCATCATTTAATTCTCAAATAAGGGACGATTCTGTATTTTAAGGGACGGGTCGCAACCCTGGATGTAAGGTCCAAATGAGTACCAAGGTCAAGCACATTCATGTAACCTTGGCGTGGCGCTGTTGTTTACTTAAAGGACCACTTCACCACTTTTCAACCTATCTTCATATAATAGGTCCTCACTAATAATCATGATAAAATGGCACGATTTTTTTCTACTCAGTCTGTGTCTCATATAGGAGGGCTGTGTGGGCAGTTTAGAAACCGTCTTCCAGTGACATCATCATTAGGCAGATTTTTTTTAAACAAGATTTTTTTACAAAAATGTTTAGATTTTCATTATCGTGAAAACGATGGCTTCCATTTTCGCATTGCAACTTTTCAGGACTAGAAAGCCTGCAGTTTCTATTAGCTTGTATTCCCCATCGATGATGTCACTGGAAGACGGTTTATGAACTGCCCACAGCCCTCCTATGAGACACAGACCGAGTAGAAAAAAATTGCGCCATTTTTTTCATGATTATTAGTGAGGACCTATTATATGAAGATAGGTTGAAAAGTGGTGAAGTGGTCCTTTAAGTATCAAGTTCACGGGTATGGTGAGAGGGAGGATTGACCCGGAAGGGGCAAATGGTTTCGACCGCAGGTATGCTACCACTGTCAAATGCTGTGTGGAGAAATGCCTCATTTTGAAATCGCAGATACTGATGCCGTACTACTACTCACTGCTTGGAAATAAACGTGTCAAAGGCAAGAGCTGCCTGCCTGTGTGTTTATTATCGCATTGTGGGGCTGACACACAGAACAAACAGTATGGCATTTAAACAGCGCGTCAACCAGGTTCAACTCCTCGAGCTCCTCAGAACAAGAAATGTAAACTTTGTCTCTGCTAATGAACAAAAAAGAGCTACTACAAATAAACTAAAGTTATTTTCAACCCTGTCTCCTCGCACATTATGTTATATCCCTTCGCCCTAGACGAAGGTGCATAACAGGGCACTTGGAGAACTGGTCACCTAGGGGGAGAGATAACTGGGCAACTGGACAACTATGGTGCCCAGATGTCCGTATAGTGCCCACCTATCTTGCCTTCTGTGGAATGCATGGGACTGGCCCCGCCCACTGAGTCTATTTGAATAGGTTGCAGTCAAAAGCAGAGCATTTCCTGATTCCAGTTCCCTCACCAAGCAGCAGCAAGACCTTATCATCACTGCAGTCTCTTCTGAAAACCAACTAAAGGTAATTAGTGTACACGTCTGCTTTGCGTTTCGTGAGTGTGCTTATTTGGGCTTGCTTCCAAATGTTGTTAAACCAGCGGTTCTCAAACATTTTCATGTCAAGGAACATCTCCCATGACGCAGGTGATTCGAACCATAGGCTGCACAAAAATAATGGGATGGCGTATGTCCACGCCTCAATTTCAAATCCTTCATGTTTCTATATCCAGTCTGAAATGCAAACTAATGCAGTGAAATTAATGCAGTTGGGGTGGCCAGGTCTTCACTTGGTAGAACCAGTAGAAACACAAACATACCCTATTTCAAATTAATAAAAAGATTAATGAGACCATAATTTACTAAATGCATTATAGTAATATTGATTTTTTTCCCCCCCATTTTCTTTCAAGAATGTGACTATGTGAAAGTAGTGCCAGGTCGTCTAAGACTTAGACATTATGGACACAGCTAGATGACTTGGACTCTAAGTCATCTAGCTGTGTCCATAATGTCAGATTCCATTATTTCTTTATTTTGTTCTGTCAAACAGGAATGGGACAACCCTTTTCTGACCCTGGTCTGGTTTTCAAATTGGTTTGTTAGTTGTCCATCGTGTATCGATCTACAGGCCATTCCAGAATAGCTGTTGACGTTCACTAGTTTAGTGGGCACTCTATCAACTTTACAACTACAAGAAGGCATTTGACAGAGTGGGGAGTTTAATGCCTGCTCTATGATTAATATGCAAAGAGTGGCAATCTGGTCGACACATGAGACATTTATTCCTTGCTGCATGGTCCCTTAGGTGGTGGTCAACTGTGTCCTTCATTCTTACCAGGAGAGCTCCATTTAGCACGTACTTCCCCTGCCACAGAGTAGGTCCGGTTGATCCCTCTATAGTTGTTGCAGTTGCACAGGTCTCCTTTCTTTGGGAGCTTAATGTTAATAACTTAAGGCCCTCTTTCCAGATCATTTTTAAGAGTTCAAGCTCACAGTGCTCTCTCTGCCTTTATGCCTTCTGCTGGGATGTTATCTGGCCCTGCTGCTTTCCCACTCTTCAGCTGTTATACAGCTGTTCTGATCTCCTCTCTGCTGATTGTATAGGGTAAGTAGGCAGACTATTTTGTCCCTTTCTGATTTCTGTCAGGTTGTGTTCCCACATCAGGATTATAACAGAGCTTTATCTGCTTATTTAGAGCACATTTCACACAATGGAAAGGGTTGAGTCAGAAATTTGACCGTTTTTTTGTTCTCTTTAGACAAACTGAGTCAGAGGATTGTAATGTGCTGTTCATTCATGGGCTGAGCAACGTCACCACAGAAGAATCGTTGAGGAATCGTTTCTCCACATACGGAAACCTTGTCGATGGTAAACGGTCGACTTTCGATCCATATGGGCAACCACAAATCCATTCACATTCATGCTTTTATTCATCTTATGTATATATTTTTTCAATTCTCTTCAATGTTCTTTTTACACTTTGTGTCTAAACTGTCTAAACTACGCACTGGATTCGGCTTTGTAAATTACTTTAACGCAGAACATGCAATGGAAGCAATTAATAACATGGATGGAATGGTGAGTTGATGATATATCACAGATGGTTTGATGGAAGCCATTTTGTAAGGCACTTGGTGGCCTGGTGACACAACGCGGTACTGCACCGAATACTACACAACTGACAATGGTTAGCTGTAATAATGTACATACTATTGACACAATGGCAGGAGTTTGAAGGCAGTGAGATCCATGTTGTTTGTGCTGGGCAACGTTCCAGAGGTGGTTCCGGAGGTGGTGGCAGAGGTCGTGGCCATGGCTCAAGGAAAAGAGGTAGTGATGGGCTTTTTACCCCCAAATCATTGAATTTGGATTTCCCATCTCTGGCACATTTATTCTTAATCAATGTCATGTTGACTTTATTTTCTCCCCCACTCATATTTGTGCAGGTCGTGGACGCCAGTGACAAGAATGGTGGAGATTGAGGTTGGTGGAGGAGATGGAAGCTACGGTGGAGGTGGCGGCGGCTACTCCTAAACTTACTTTTGAATTGTTTTGGCTAATGCTAAGGGTCTACTGTTGGTCTATCTATTTCTACATGGCTGCCTCGTAAAATATAGATTAAATGTACCATTCTGCTAGCCTGGTAAACTATCCCGGTGCCACCATTTTTGACATCCTGGTTACAACATGATTCAGCAATATGATGTATTTTGGTTTTCTGATTAAAGTAAAGGTGAAATGACACCTGGTGTGTCCCCAAGCTTGTCTCAAAGTCACCTCACCTAAATATGCACTGCCATTACTACTATAATGTACTTCTCACTGTTGAGAAAGGGTTACTTATAAGTAGTATTTTTTCGTGTGTGTATGTGTGTGCAAACCGGCTGCTAAGAAAGTAGTAGCTAGAAGGCCACCAAGAGCCCCAAGAAAGTGGCTAAGAAGCCCACTCCAGCCAAGAAGGTTGCCAAACCCAAGGCAGCACCCAAAAATAAGTAAACTGCTACATCTGTATACCCACCAAAGGCTCTTTTAACCCATTCTGAACGGGAACCCATTTTGGTGTTAGCATCGTATTATGCTTTAGCTATTGAAAAATAGCAGATCTACAAGCTCATACGAGGTCTATTTTTGAAAAATCGAAGAACGACTGACATTTTTATAATCTGATCTCAGGTCAGAATGGGTTCATCAGACCAGTGTGTGTCCAGTGGAAACCTCGTATGAATCTGATCTCAGGTCAGAATGGTTGTTCTATAAGAGTATCCTCACTTTATACAGCATTGCACTGGAATAATAACCAGTTTGTTTACTAATAGTCAAATATCACAAATGGTTCATAAAGAGATGAGACAAACTGATTATGTATTAGTTAAACATTTCTGCAGGACAGGAAGGCAGCTGATTTGTATTATAATCTGGCCATTTCTCTCACAAAACAAATTGTGCTACATTTACCATAAATCACTGTTTGGTTCAAAATTACCATTGAATAGTGGGCATATAGCTCCACATCATTATTATAAATAGTAACCACCTCTACATCATCTCAAATAAGCAAGTCATGGAGTTATTAATGCTGTCAAATGGTGTTTACAAATGGTAACAGAAAATGCACATATAGGCCTACAATATTGTATTAGTCTCTTGGATTGACAAAACATTGAATATGCTTTAAATTAACAGCATTTACTGTATATGCTATAGAGGAGTTCAAGGGATATTTCACTTTCCGATCTACTCAGTTTTATGTAAAGGGAAGTTCCTAAGTTGCTTGATTCAGAATTTAGATATTTGATATTAATTGTATCTGCCCCACCCCCTTCCTATACAAACCCATTATAATAATAATAATGCCAAGGAATAAAACCAATAAAAACAGGGAAAGTAATATTGGAGTGGCAAAGATATTGACCAAAAATAACAGCAATTATATTATTATAGAGTTTATAATATTACTGTAAAAACAAATGGGTGATGTGACCAAGGGGGAGGAGTATGTGTGTGTGTGTGTGTGTGTGTGTGTGTGGGGGGGTGGGGGGGGGGGGGGGGGGGCGGTGCACATTGGCAACGCCCACGTAGCTCTCTCTTTGCCAGTCCTCCCTTACGTCCTCAGAACACACATAAAAAGGCAAGGCTCTGAGGTCTGAGCTCTCAAAGTCATTCAATTTTCTATCTTCAACTAGTACTACGTTACTGCTCAAAATGTCAGGTCGAGGCAAGGGAGGAAAAGGTCTTGGAAAAGGTGGCGCCAAGCGCCATCGCAAGGTTCTTCGTGATAACATCCAGGGAATCACCAAGCCTGCCATCCGCCGTCTGGCTCGCCGTGGCGGCGTGAAGCGCATCTCCGGTCTGATCTACGAGGAGACCCGCGGTGTCCTCAAGGTGTTCCTGGAGAACGTGATCCGCGACGCCGTCACCTACACCGAGCACGCCAAGAGAAAGACCGTGACCGCCATGGATGTTGTCTATGCTCTGAAGAGACAGGGACGCACTCTGTACGGCTTCGGAGGTTAATGCTGACTTGATCTACCAACAACCCAAAGGCTCTTTTAAGAGCCACCCATATTTTCTCTACAGAGTTATTTGCCTTGGATTTGTATAGTAATGGATAATATATCTTTACTTGTAGTTTTGATAACTTTCATGTAGGCTACCGGGGCCGGGTTGATTTGATATTTAATCTTGATCTTTAAAGAGTATTACCAAATATTATAGTCTATTGAGCTAACTTGTTGGTCTATTTCATGTGGTGTTACAATAAGACTGTTGTTGAACACGGGTAACGAATACAATAGTTTAGATAGAGAATATAATGGCAGATCTACAAGCTGACAGTGCAACACATTAAAGCAGATGTAGACCTACAGGGAATTAAGAGCAGACAGGGTGGAGGAGAACAAGTGCAAAGCCAACTCAGTTCAACCTTCCAAATATAGAGGTTAAGAAGACAGTAGGCCTAGTCTCAAATGTATTGGGAAACATCATTGCATAACTATGCATTTAGATGTTTCTTATAATTCCAGACAAGAGGACCGCTCTGTATATTAAAAATCACACCTGTGTGAAGTGAGGGGCGCTCTTATCATCTAACTCATGTTGCTATGATTAGGTGATGTAATGATGTGAAACAAACGTTGACAAAACAAACATTAAATTATCTTTATTGTCAATAGCGTTTTTAAAACAAACATTATAGGAGTGGCTAAAAACAACTATCAAAACAACAGTTTCTATTACTTCTGGTTAAGCTCTCGGGATGAATGAAATTTGGTGCCAATAAAGAACATGTAGTAGTTCATCCGGTTCCTGGTTTCAGCAGGCCGGTTTCTGTCAGGTAGGACCTGAGGCCTGGACATGTACAATATTCAGAATACAGTGTTTCCCTGGAGTGATGAGAACCATCATCTTTCATTGTTTTATAAACAGGCTAGGAATTACATAAGAACACACCTCATGAGCTCTCTATTTTGGCTTTAGAAGCACAGAGGAGCAGAATTATTATTATAATAGTAACAATTCATTAACTTATTATTATATTATACTAACGCTGGGAATATGGTGTCTCAATGAATATAGCCTCGATACCCAGGCTTTCATTTCGTCTGCGCGAAAGATGAAAGCCTGGAAAAGCCGTGGGCTGAACCAGTCTAAAAGTGGGAGTCAACCCTTCCGGGTGGGC
This sequence comes from Protomyctophum parallelum, assembly GCF_964188405.1. Classification (NCBI taxonomy): domain Eukaryota; kingdom Metazoa; phylum Chordata; class Actinopteri; order Myctophiformes; family Myctophidae; genus Protomyctophum; species Protomyctophum parallelum. Next base: position 49,311,858 of record NC_139709.1, on the reverse strand, counting down.
GTCGCTCTAAATGATGTGACGTAGCGCTGCACTAGGGGGGAGAGGAGGGGCCGGGGGTGACGGACAGATCGATGAGATCCAATCAGGGTGCGCGCATTTCTGAGGCGCGACCCGCCCCTCTAGACGAGAAATGTCTCTGTTTGGGTCAGGCTACAATGAATATGCAGATATAGATATACCTTTATCATGGGGAAATGTGCGTGTCATAAAGGAGGATCAATGCAAAAACAAAACAAAACACATTATGATAAAAAGGGTCTTTAAATTTTACATTTACCATGAAATGAATGTATATTTAGCCCCTCACAATGAGGACAATAGAGCACCCGACAGAAAACAAAGGGCGCGTTCGGAAATAGCGCACTGAGCGCACTGTGCAATGCAAACTAATAGGCGAGTGCGCTCCCGGTGCGCATTTCCGAACGCACCCAAAGACTCACTCTTTGTGGCAGGATAAGCCAATCATATGCTGGGAGCCACACACTTCATTTGCATTGGCTCTGTATAAATAGTGGTACGAGAGAGAGCACCCTCAGACCTCTTCACTGCATCTGAACTGTTCTATTGAATACAACCACGATGCCTGAAGTAGCGAAACCAGCGCCCAAGAAAGGCTCCAAGAAAGCCGTCACCAAGACCGCCGCGAAGGGCGGCAAGAAGCGCAGAAAGTCCAGGAAGCAGAGCTACGCCATCTACGTGTACAAGGTCCTGAAGCAGGTCCACCCCGACACCGGTATCTCTTCCAAGGCCATGGGCATCATGAACTCCTTCGTCAACGACATCTTCGAGCGCATCGCCGGTGAAGCCTCCAAACTGGCTAACTACAACAAGCGCCGCACCATCTCATCCAGGGAGATTCAGACCGCCGTCCGCCTGCTGCTCCCCGGTGAGCTGGCCAAGCACGCCGTGTCTGAAGGCACCAAGGCTGTGACCAAGTACACCAGCTCCAAGTAAACCGTTCTGTCTGCTCTAAACACAACGGTCCTTTTAAGGACCACCCATCTTTTCCAAGAAAGCGTTTATTCTGATACTAGAAGGATATCACAGTCTCGCAGATAAACCAGTCATACATTGGGTAATAAGTAATGGGCATTGTTTAATTAATAAGCAACAGAATGGATGTCTTATGTTTATGAAGGGGCTTGTGGACATGTATAGATTCATATTTCAATTGCATATAGCTTCAATATGTGTAGATTCAAGTAGAATGTTATCCACCCAAGTTAAGGTGCAGTATGTTTAAACATCTATCATTGTGATTTAAATGCTCATGCTTATAGAAGACGAGCTGCATTTTTTGGCACACTGACAGGATCAATGAAAAATAAAACCTTGTGTACATGTAGCATAAATGTATTTAGCCCCCACATGTTTACAGGATCAATTGAGCACACGAATGAGAATCAATTATCGAATTAAATTAGGCCAACTTTTAATTACATCAGAACAAAGACATTAATAAAACACTGCTGGTAATGCAGACAGTCAGACTGTGACAAGATACATTTAAAGTATGGTATGTTTTATGAACTAGGAAGGGTAATGGAGACATGGTCAGACTGTGACAACATACATTTAAAGTATGTATTATGAACTAGGAAGCGTAATAGCGATGCCCTTATAAAGTGAGCTTACTTTGACGGGGATATTGGAAATGACTAATATAGAAACAGTTGGGTGGCTCTTAAAAGAGCCTTTGGAGTTTGTTCAGTCGAAATGAAGCAGGATTATTTATGAGTAATATATTTTTCTTTATTTCTCTATGACCAAGTTCATAATAAGGCTAAAATAAATTCATAATTGTTTTTTATATTTCTAAAGGGTCTAAGTTCATAATTAAGAAGTTCATAGTTTAAGTCACATTTATGTTTAAAACATTATTATTTTTGTGTCAAGTTGTTGTAATGCTTTTATTTTGAAGAGTCAAAGTCATGTTCTGTATCTCGTTTGGTTTGCTCTCATGTTAATGGGGTACACAGGACTTTTGTATAAGCAATCAAGCAACAAGCATCTAGAAGCAGCAAGGTGCAGAAGCTCCGTTTCACACTGCGCACACAAAGACTTTTAAAGTTAAAAGGTCACAAGAGACTGCGGGCTGTATTTTGTGTGTCTTAAGTACCAGGTCTTATTCCCTAACTTGAGTAAACTAAAGACCTGGAGGCGTGATCAATGCTCTTTGGCCACTCAGAATAGCCAAATGGCATTGATCACGCCTCCAGGTCTTTAGTTTACTCAAGTTAGGGAATAAGACCTGGTACTTAAGACACGCAAAATACAGCCCTGCATGTCTAACTAAAGTCATAAGAAGGGTTATAAGGTCCTGAAGACTGAAGAGATACCCCTTTTGTTTTGCGCGCAGCCAACCGGGTATGTTGTTCGTTTCTGTCTGTATTTTACTTTGGTAAAATGTTTGCTTTTTTTTTTTTCTAAGTATTTTATTAAATTTCCACAAAGTTACAAGTCATCACATTTCATATATCAACGTTTAGAGATCCATACAGATAATATGCTGCTTGTCATCATATAAATACATCACATCAAATACATACATCATAATACATAATACATACATCAAAAAGCACAGACACCTAGGCGCCAGAGAGCGCGAGCGAACAGCACCATGCTTTGGTGCCATGTGTACTATCCGCAGCACCCCCTAACGCCCAAATGCCTGCACCTGCATGTGCTGTTCTGAAGGTCTCGCCACCCGCCAACAAATAGCACCATGCTTTGGTGCCATGTGTGTCTATCCGCTGGCATGCAGCAAGACCCCCAGAGCCACACACTCAGCATGAACATTTAAAAGTATAAAACATGTAGACGCAACCGGGGGTCACATCAGGATATTACTATTTGTCTGGGCTGTTCTAGAATTACTACAGTGCCAAGGTGGGCCAGTTTAGGTGCGTGTGCAGTCTCTTCAGGTCCATTGTTTTTTTCCTTTTAAGTTCGGTTTTAATATGTTTAAAAACAGTGTTTGCGTCAATTACCACGTTGTCCATTGACATTTTGCACCGAGTCTTCCAAATCTTAAAAATTGTCACGCTAATACAAACCCAAAATATATCATAATTTTCTTTTCCGCAGTTAAAAATACCGTACAAAATGTCTCTGTGGCATGGCACCCTCAGGCCTATATCGTGCATCTTGCTCCAGATTGCTTTTGACCTATTGCAGTCGATGAGCAAGTGCCATATGGTCTCTAGCTCTTCACAGTCTGGCATGGGGCATTCCGTTGTGGTCACAAAGCAACTCCATTTAACCACTGCTCTAGTTGGAAGTCTACCGTGGGCAGTTAGCCACATAACGTCCTGCATGTTTCCAGTGACGAGGCCGCTGTTAAAATTATTTACTAGGTTTTTACTTTCTTCAAAGGAGCAGTGTTTAAAACGTACCATACCTCCATATATCTTATTACTTATTAAATTATATATTATTTTATTTGATTGGGTTCCCCAGTTAATATTTAAATTGCTATGTTTTGTGGTGAAATCCCCATATGCCAATTTATAGTATGGCAGTGACAGTCTGCCCCTGCCCCTCTGTTTTCTCCATGTTTTGAGGTCTCCTACCCAAGCTGCTCCACACAGAATGCCCCTAGCCACATTTTTACAGAATGCAATCATTATTTTGCTGCCGACGTCCATTGCGCCAAGGCCTCCCTCTTTGACACTTTTAAACATAAAAATCCTTTTGGTAACCTCCCGGTTGTTTCCCCAAATCAAACGTACACACATCCTATTAATTCTTGTTATGCACTTCTCAGGTGGCGGAAAAATGGTGGCCAGGAACAATAACTTTGATAAAATAAATGTTTTTACAATCCCTATTCTCGATTTATAAGTTGTGTCCCTAACTTTCCATTTTTCAACTTCGGCATGTATTTCAGTTTATTTTCTGTCCCAATTATTTTTAGCACAGTCCCTATTAGCAAAGAAAATGCCAAGTATTTTCATTTCCTCTTTCACCTCCATGAGCAGGGCCGGCCTCCGATCCTCCTCTCCTATCCAAATACATTCCGTTTTGGTCTGTTTAGCTTGGCCCCCGCGACCTGCTCATAGAGGTGAAAGTGTTCTCTAACAAAATCAAGTTCTCTCTGCGATTTTATAAAGGCAGTTATATAAAGTTACGTAAAATGTTTGCCTCTACCGTACATGCTGTCGTTTTATGTTAATTGTAACATGGGTGTATTTTGTCATAGTTTAGTTTTCACGGTGGATTAGGAGGATTGATTAGAAGCTTTCAAATAAATCAGTATGAGGAAACCACTTGAGGGAGTTACATCAACTAAGTCATGTTAGTTTAAAGTGCATGGCTAGTCTATATCAAATGAATAATTTCTGTTCAAATAACACATTTGGTGGCTCTTAAAAGAGCCGGTGGATTGGAGCTATGGCTGAGTCTCTGAGAAATGTAGAGGGAATATTGTCATGGCCAGTGGCCTTGTGGGGTTGAAGGGCACTCAGTTTTTTAAGTACCTCCTCAGTTGTTACCATTGTCAGCTTAAAATCATCTTTACAAACACCTAGGAGGCTTTGATGTGCTCTACACCAAAACGCCCAGAGTGGGAGGGCAGTTTGTTAACCAGGTTGTGGCAATGTTTGTGAAGAAGATGTTTAAGTAGTTGGCTACGTCAAGCTTGCCAGTGATGAGGGTGTCGTTCGATTTGATTATGTTTGCAAACCTGGTTTTAGTTTCTGACCGCAGCCGTGGTTGTTTAGCAGCTTCCAGAGCTCCTGAGGATTGTTTTTGTTTTCCTCTGCTTTATCTTTAATTTGAGTCTCTTTTTATGTTGTATATCTAGAGGAAAGATATGCTGCTATTTGTTAAAAATACTTTATTCCCAACATGTATCAAACAATGCAATGCTCCAACTGTATATACTTTATGTTTACACAATGCTGTACCTCCTCCAACTGTATACTTTATGTTTACACAATGCTGTACCTCCCACTGTATAGACTTTGTTTACACAATGCTGTACCTCCAAGTGTATATACTTTATGTAAATAAGCTGTATGAATTTGTGAGTTTAATAGGCTTAATAATAATTTATATCGTTATCTCCATGATAAATCAATCAATAATGCTAAACCTTAAATAAAATATTAATTTTTTCAACATTTAAACACAGAAAAAAAAGATGTCAAACGAGGCTGATCTGATATTTTATTGTATTTTATTTATTTTGCTTTTTTGAATGCCCCTGATCGTGGCACCAATACATTACATAAAAACTTAAACTAAAACTTAAAAAAATCTGAATTTAGCATTTTCACCAAATCTAAACTAAACCTGCCAAAACCCGCTTTAAAAACGAAGGAAATTACACATTTTCCTAGACAGTTCCAAGTACAGAGTAGACTTAGATAGCATTTGATACAGACTTATAGCGTCTGTATAGCATGTTATGTAGACAGCACTATAATTGCATTGTAGGTAGTCCTAGCACGTCATAGTACATTATGTATAGCATAGTATAGTATATATATGTATAGTTTATATGTATAGTTTCATTATATAGATATTCCACTGTTACGTTCTTAGCTTACGCATGTTGCATGATAAATGCTTTTTATGTGATGTATTCCCATGCTTTTTTGTTCTTGCTTAATGTAAGTCGCTCTGGATTAAGAGCGTCTGCTAAATGCCTAAATTGTACAGAGCCCTGGAGAACCCGCTCAGCTGAGGTTCCCAACCACCGGTATGCGGACCAGTGCCGGTCCGCAGGACACGTGCCACTAGTGGTACGCGAGAGGGGAATTCCAAGTTTTCCCGCTTCTGATTATGCGGCGGGGGGCGGACGGACGACGGTGACGACGACACACCAAACGGCGGTGAAAAGTTGACTCGTCTGTTCACTGACTGTGATTTATAAACGGCTTCGAGTCAGTGTTACTTCCATGTTGCGTATAGCACTGTCCAATCCTTGGTATCTTTACCGTTCATGTATGCTCTGAGGGCAGCAGCAGCTGCAGGCTTTTTTGTCACAATCACGCTAATGAAACCAAACGCTACATGGTGACTGTACAGGATTATTATTTCATGTCAAAACGAAAAGATGATGTTATCCAGGTAAAGTATTAACTATAGGCCTAATGTGTCACATGTTTAACTACGTTTTCCACATGTCCAAAGCAATTTATGAAAAAGACATAAGAATAACCCTTTTTTAATAAATCACACTATCATTGTTGATAATGATATAACGCCATTTAGGTCAATGATATATAACAATAATAGGCCTATAGCAGCGGGTAGCCTATTTAAGGGCCAGTCAACTGTCTTCCATGAGAACGTTAGGTTTTGGTACGATTCACAAAATATCTGTCTGACTGCCCCCCTGGGTTCAACATGTTTACCAGATCTCACAGACCTCTGCTGTAGCAGCAACAACATATATCCCTGCATACAGAGGTCGTGTGAAGGTCATCCTCTCTGTATGAAGGAGACTCATTGTGTTTCCACACACATGGTAGAAACACACAACACCTGCTGGTGGATCTACATACACCCCCACCCTGTGGCTCCCCCTTGTGGAGGGAACAGTTCCTGACACTTCAGTGTCAATGTTGTTGTGATTGGACATGTAGCGTTTATAACAATCAGAGTAATATAACATCGATGACTGAGGAGTGGATCCAAAGCATGATGGACCCCAATTCTTTCTGTTGATGTCATCCTGACACACTGCTATACCAACCCACTTTCCACTCCATTCCACTTCAAAGTAACGCGGTTCAGATATACATTCTTTACTCAACACATTAGACCTAGAGGTAAATCTCAGAGGATTATCTGCATAAGGTTGGTCTACATCTGTTTCAGTCACCTTCCTGTTGTTCTCTGACAGGACGAGGGTTCTCTTCGCTGTGTTTGGATCCAATGACAGAGGAGAGGAATCTGTTAGAGAAAACAGTATGTACACATGATGAAATTGACTGACGCATGCGCACGTTTCAACGTCACAACAAACTTTGTGTGTGTGTGTGTGTAAAGACTGACAAGCGTGGACACGTTTCCACGTCACAACATAACTTGTAAAAACTGTCTCATTGCGCGTGCGTGTAGCTATAGCAGCTGTAGGCAGTTGTGTCTTTCTCTCTCTTGCGCTCTCTCGCTCTCTCTCTCTCTCTCTCTCTCTCTCTCTCTCTCTCTCTCTCTCTCTCTCTCTCTCTCTCTCTCTCTCTCTCTCTCTCTCTCTCTTTATTTAATTACGTCTTTAAGGCTGAGCTGGTATTTGACTATGTACATTGTATACTGATATCCAAACAGTTCCACTGTGTAAAAGCTGTGTATCAACATGGACTCACGTTTTAAAAAGGCCTTTCTGATGGTGAGCCCTGGAGCACCAGGAGGAGCAGAAACAGAAGGAGGGGGATTCAGGAGGTCACAGGCAGCAGAGATTCCCTCCTCATGTCTTGAAAAAACACAACTTGTCACTTCAACGCATACTGAAATGAAAAAACATGAAAGAATCACTTTTTTTATAAGATATTATTGGGAGCCTTTTGCCTAAAGTTATTGATAGGTTTTACAGTAGTTTGACAGGAAAGGGGGACAAAGATGCGGGAAGACACGTAGCAAAGGTCGCCGGGCTCAGGACTTGAACCCTCGACACGCTGAATACCACCCTAGGGTGCCTGGACCGCTAGGCCAGCCCAGGCCAAGTCCTCACGTATTTAAGAGTTGCGGGCGCTAGAGGCGGGATCAACGTGAGACTTATGACGTATTGAAGCTGTGACACAGCGCAAATGTAAACAACCTAACAAGACTACAACTCAAAATTATTGTCCCGCTGCTTACGGGTTCATCGTTTCTGCTTGAGAGAGACCAGATGGAGGCAGGAGGAGGGAACCGGTGAACTCAATACTGCCACCATCTGGCGGAGTCAGGTTAACAGAATGACAATAAATTCAAAATGGCTGACTTCCTGTTTGGTTTCGGTCATGACGCCAAGAGACGTTTTTGTAAGTGTGGACATAATACAGGTGTGTACCGATCTTCATACATGTATTGTGGGGCTTCAAGCACAAACTTGTGATGTGTGTGCAAAAAGCTGCGCAACTTTTCGAGTAAGTTTAGTGCCTCAAAAACAAAAACGCTTTTCATTAGTGCAAAGAATAATCTTTTGTGATTTCAATAGACCTTCTCACTGGTGCAGTGACAGGTAGATTTATCTGCAAACGAAGGTCTCTTGTTGGGCTCAGAGTCCCAGCATCTGCATGAATAGATTTACCTGCAAACGAAGGTCTCTTGTTGGGCTCAGAGTCCCAGCATCTCTGCATGAATAGATTTACCTGCAAACGAAGGCCTCTTGTTGGGCTCAGAGTCCCAGCATCTCTGCATGAGCTCCACCAGATCTTCTAATCCAGCTGCTTTCTGGACATCGATTTTACAAAGATCTGGTCTCGCTCCCCTCTCGCAAATGTGGAACTCCAACATGGTCCGACCCACCCCTACATAAAATAGAGGAACATTTTATTACGTGTGTGTGTGTGTGTGTGTGTGTGTGTGTGTGTGTGTGTGTGTGTGTGTGTGTGTGTGTGTGTGTGTGCGTGCGTGCGTGCGTGCGTGCGTGCGTGTGTGTGTGTGCGCGCGCAAATAGTTTACCAGCTGGATAGGGACTCTCTCCAGTGAGAATGGTCCAGAGAAGTATGCCGTAGCTAATAAAAAGACGGGAAACATCCAAGCATTAGAAAGAGGTTTTCACACTATAAAAACTTCATTGTATTTATGACTGATGTAGTAGCAACAGAATTCACCTGTAACATCATAGTGAACATGGTGGTAAGTATCTAGATATAGTTAGTCACCTGTAAACATCGTAGGAGCGAACACGGCGGTATGTCGGTCCAAAACCCTCAGGGGGGGTGTAGGAGGCAGTGCCTCCTTTGTTTGTATGGTTGGTCGACTTGACACTGTTGGTCACCGTAGACAGGCCAAAATCTGCTATCTGTTGACAGAAAGAGGAGGCGTTTATGATGTTGTTTAAGCGGGACATGCAGTGACGAGAACTGTTCATTTCAAGAGCAAATTTGGATTTAGTTTTAGCCAGTCCTTTGAATACAGTTTCATTTAGTTTTTGTCAGATTTTAGTCACGTGAAATGTTTGATCTCTTCTCCACTAGTCCCTCCCTGACATTTAGTTTCACTGGATCTCTTCCCTCACGTTTAGTTTTACTGGATCTCTTCTCCACTAGTCCCTCCCTAACATTTAGTTCTACTGGATCTCTTCTCCACTAGTCCCTCCCTGACATTTAGTTCTACTGGATCTCTTCTCCACTAGTCCCTCCCTGACATTTAGTTCTACTGGATCTCTTCTCCACTAGTCCCTCCCTGACATTTAGTTCTACTGGATCTCTTCTCCACTAGTCCCTCCCTGACATTTAGTTCTACTTGATCTCTCCTCCACTAGTCCCTCCCTGACATTTAGTTCTACTGGATCTCTTCTCCACTAGTCCCTCCCTGACATTTAGTTCTGCTGGATGTATAATTATTGTATATTGTGTACCTTGGCATTGAAGTCGGCATCCAGCAGGATATTGGCTGGTTTCAGGTCCATGTGCACAAGGTTCTTCTTACAGTGGAGGAAGTCCATGGCTAGTGCCACCTGGTGGGCTAGACGGAACGCCAGGGGCCAGGGTGGAGGTTTAGACTGGGTCTGTAGAAAGGTTAAGAATAGTTTTGGATTTAGTGTTAGCTTTAGTTCTTTGTTATTATCCACCCCCAGCAGCAGGATTCATAACGGTCAGAGTAAGTAGGCCTGTCGTGTACTAGGGCAGTGGTTCCCAAACTTTTCTGGCCATGCACCCCCTGTTACCTCCTGACCTAGCTGACGCACCCCCACATGGAAATAAAAATTGCATAAGCTATATAGAGACATATATTTCCTATATGCACATAATATGAACCTGAATATGGCATATATAATGCAGCATAGGCTATATTATACATATAGGCCTACTTGCCACAATATGTTTATATATTTTAAATAAAACCATAGCACCACCATTAGCCTTTTCATGTCACGCACCCCCTAGAAGGTTCTTGCATACCATCTCATCTCAAATGCGCACTGTTTAACTCCCGTTCTCTCAACCTCAAGGAATCCATTATCAATAACTACATCTGGATTTTATATTCATCACTGAAACCTGGCAAAAACCTCAGGAATACATCACACTTAACAAATCTACCCCCTCCGGCTATTCCTATATGGACAATCCTCGCCTGGACGGACGTGCCGGTGGTGGTATTGCTGTCATCCACCGGCTTAACATCAAATTAACCAAAATCCCCATCCAGGCCCCACCATCATTTGAATCCCTCACTTTCAAACTATCCGGCCCCAAACCCCTGGTCATCGCAGTCATATTAAGCCCAACCCATCTTTTCTCTCCGACCTATCAGGATTTCTCACACAACTGTGTTCCATATCCCCATCTGTCACACTCCTGGGTGACTTCAATTTCCACGTGGAAAAATCCACTTGCACAGCTGCTTCCGAATTTATGGACATCCTGACACTGTTCAATTTCACTCAACACATCGATTTCCCCACCCATGTTAAAGGCCATACCCTCGACCTAGTCTGCTCCACCAACTCCAGTATCAGCCAAATATCTAGCACCAATTTTGGTGCCACCATCTCAGATCACTTTGCCATAGACTTCCACATTGACACCCCCACCCCCCACGAGAAGCTAAAACGCACCATAAAGTTCCGGAAGTTAAAATCCATCAAACCCTTGTCTCTCTCCGTATCCCTCTCTGACGCCATCTCCATCTCCTCCTTCACACAGTCTGACTCCCCCACCGAACTGGTTAACATATTCAACACCACACTTTCCTCCTTTGACCAGCTTGCACCCGTTCAAACCCGTTCTGTCTCATTCACCCACACTGCTCCCTGGTTCACGGATGAACTCAGCAGCCTCAAGTCCAAGGGCCGGTAGCTGGAAAGGCTGTCCAAGAGGACAGGGCTCACTGTTCACTCCGACATGCATAAACAGCATATGCAGCTCTATAAGGACACCATCAACTCCACCCGCACCTCTCACTACTCTGGAATCATTCAGTCAGGCAGTGGCAACCCCAGAGTACTTTTCTCCACAATAAACAAACTACTCAAACCCATGGACACCATTCCCCACTCCTTCATCACTGAAAAATGCAATAACTTCCTAACCTTCTTTCATGAGAAAATCAACAACATTCACAGCCAGCTGGCCACCCCCCCCCCCCCCCCCCCCCCCGGACCTGAACCTGAGCCTACCATACCCACTCCACACTCCTTCTCCTCATTCACTGACATCTCACCCTCTGAGCTGTCAACTGTCATTGCAGGCATGAAATCCTCAACCTGCTCCCTGGACCCCCTACCTACCTCCCTACCTCCTCAAGGACTGTATCCCCACTCTCTCACCACTCATCACTAAAACAATAAACTCCTCCCTTTCCTCTGGTTTCGTTCCCTCTTCCCTAAAACCTGCCTCCACTTGCCTCCATCACATCGATCCATCACACCTCGACCCTGACTCCCCCAATAACTATCGGCCCATCTCAAACCTCCCATTTCTGTCAAAAATTCTGGAACGAGTCGTCACAAACCAAATCACTGCATACCTGGAAACAAACCACCTATATGAACAATTTCAATCCGGCTTCCGCACCAAACACAGCACTGAAACTGCCCTCCTCAGAGTCACCAACGATCTCCTGCTATCTGCTGACACCGGTTCACTCAACATCCTCATCCTCCTTGACCTCAGTGCCGCCTTCGACACCATTCATCACTCCATACTCATCTCACGCCTCAAATCCACCCTCGGAATCACTGACACTGCCCTCTCCTGGTTCCAATCATATCTCACTGACAGACAGCATTTTATTTCCATCAATAACTGCCAATCACTCACGTCACCTGTCACCCACGGCGTCCCCCAAGGTTCAGTACTTGGTCCCCTCCTCTTCATCCTCTACATGCTCCCCCTTGGCCAGATACTCCGCACTCATGGTCTCCGCTTCCACTGTTATGCCGATGACACTCAACTGTATCTCCCCGCCAAAACCATCACCGCCATCACCCACTCCACTCTCACCTCCTGCCTGTCTGACATCAAAACATGGATGCAAACAAACTTCCTAAAACTCAACTGCAATAAATCTGAAATCCTCATCATTGGCCCTGACTCACTCACCCGCTCCTCCCATGACTTCTCCCTCACCATTGATGGCTCCACTGTCACCCCCTCCACCCGAGTCCGCAACCTTGGTGTCATCCTTGACCCCACCCTCTCCTTCCAGCCCCATGTCAACCAGATCACCAAAACCGCCTTTTTCCACCTCCGTAACATTGCCCGCCTTCGTCCCAAGCTATCCCACACGGCCGCTGAAACACTCATTCATGCCTTCATCACATCCAGACTCCACTACTGCAATTGCCTCCTGTATGGCGTCACCACCAAGGTCCTCAAAAAACTACAATATGTTCAAAATTCCGCCGCCCACCTACTCCCCAGAACCAGATCCAGGGACCACATCACACCCATCCTCCGCGAACTCCACTGGCTCCCAGTCAAGTCCAGAATTGAATTCAAAATACTCACCATCACCTACAAAACCCTCAACAACCAGGCCCCCCTCTAAGTCTCTGAACTCATCAACCGCCATGTCCCCTCCCGCTCCCTCAGGTCAAGCACTGCCAACCAACTGGAACCCCACAGATCCAACAAACGGACATGGGGAGACAGGGCCTTCGCAGTGGCTGCCCCTTCTCTTTGGAACTCACTCCCAACCCACATCAGAGCTGAAATGTTCAAAAGCACACTCAAAACGCACCTTTTCAAACTGGCTTTCCCTACATAACCCCCCCCCCCCCCCACACACACACACACACACACACCCTTCTTGTTTGCTCCTCTTTTGATTTTTATTTCTAGTTTTTAACCTTTTAAACCTTTTAATTTGTTTTCTAATACATATGTCTGTACTTCTTTCTGTAAAGCGACTTTGGGTACCTAGAAAAGCGCTATATAAATCGTATATATTATTATTATTATTAATGCGCACCACAAGGGGTGCACGCACCACAGTTTGGGAACCACCAAAAAAATTTAAAAAATGTAAAGGAAAAAAACTAAAACAAAGGACATTGTGTCTATCATTTCAAACAATTTGTAAACACACTTTCAGTTATTTAACGTCTTTGTTTTTTTATTCTAGTTTTGATTTAGTTCAGTTGACGAAGATGCGTTTTCAGTTTTAGTTGTGGTTATTTAGTTAGTTTCAGTTGAATTATAAAGACCTTGGTGAGCAGAAAGGACTCCAGGCAGCCTCCCTCCATCAGCTCCATCACTATACCCTGCTTCTCTTTGCCCATCATGGGGGGCCGGCCGCGGTACATCCCATAGACCCTGGGAACAAACTGCTCTGCATCTTCCATGTGTCTTGCTTCGAGACACAAGGCAGCATACAACGTACCAGAGCTGCAGTACGGGGTCAGTTTAGGAGGAGGGGAAAGACAGCAGTTAGAACCCAAAATGTTATAATAATATATAATGTTATAATTATGTAAAACTGACTAAGATCATGAATAAAATAATAGTGTGAATGAAGATAATTATCAATAGATACATTATGTAGCTCATTGTCATCATACCTGTCATCATGATTAAGCAGCTTTATGGCCACTTTGCCCAGGAGCTTGTGTGTGGCCTTAAGGACCAACCCAAAGCTCCCTGAGCCCATGAATTCCCAGTCCTCCAGACTGTCGTCTCCAATTGGCCCTTTGCCACTCTCTGCCATCTCTCACCGAAATCTAGAGGGAGACAAAGTACAGGAAAATGTATGTGTCCAAGTGTCCAAACTATATCATTCTATCATTCAAATACAGTATATTTATAGTACTTTATAGCAGACTAAGTTCCTTTTGACACATTTAAAGTTATGAGAACCATGAATATTCATGCATAGCATAACCTCCATATTGTCTACACGTGCTCCAGCCCTGCAGCTGGCCAGATGCAGCCAGCGCAAATTATGGAATACTTTTTTTGTTGTGTTTTGGGTCAATGTATTAATTTATGTTAGGTAGCCATGTAATAATAATAATAATAATAATAATAATAATAATACACTTATACAGAGTTAACCCCTTCTGGTGTTTTAAGCATTATGTACTTTAGCTGTTGAAAAATAGCAGATCTACATGCTCGTAGTTCTACGAGCTTGTAGATCTGCTATTTTTTAAATGAATCGTTAAAATGTGGCGCAAATCTTTTAATATATATTCTTGCTTAATCGCATCTCGCTTTCTCGCTTAATCGCTTAATCGCATAAAAAAAAACGGTTGCTCTGAAAGAATATATATTCAAAGATTTGCGCCACATTTTAACGATTTCTTTCAAAAATAGCAGATCTACACGCACTGGAACAACATATTATCAGATGGGGGGTCCCTGGAACTACATATTATCAGATGGGGGTCCCTGGAACAACATATTATCAGATGGGGGTCCCTGGAACAACATATTTTCAGATGGGGGTCCCTGGAACAACATATTTACAGATGGAGGGGTCCCTGGAACAACATATTATCAGATGGGGGGCCCTGGAACAACATATTATCAGATGGGGGGCCCTGGAACAACATATTATCAGATGGGGGTCTCTGGAACAACCTATTTTCAGATGGGGGTCCCTGGAACAATTAACATATTATCAGATGGGGGTCCCTGGAACAACATATTATCAGATGGGGGTCCCTGGAACAACATATTTTCAGATGGGGGTCCCTGGAACAACATATTTACAGATGGAGGGGTCCCTGGAACAACATATTATCAGATGGGGGTCCCTGGAACAACATATTATCAGATGGGGGGCCCTGGAACAACATATTATCAGATGGGGGTCCCTGGAATAACCTATTTTCAGATGGGGGTCCCTGGAACAATTAACATATTATCAGATGGGGGTCCCTGGAACAACATATTTTCAGATGGGGGTCCCTGGAACAACATATTTACAGATGGAGGGGTCCCTGGAACAACATATTATCAGATGGGGGGCCCTGGAACAACATATCAGATGGGGGTCCCTGGAACAACCTATTTTCAGATGGGGGTCCCTGGAACAATTAACATATTATCAGATGGGGGTCCCTGGAACAACATATTATCAGATGGGGGTCCCTGGAACAACATATTTTCAGATGGGGGTCCCTGGAACAACATATTTACAGATGGAGGGGTCCCTGGAACAACATATTATCAGATGGGGGGCCCTGGAACAACATATTATCAGATGGGGGGCCCTGGAACAACATATTATCAGATGGGGGTCCCTGGAACAACATATCAGATGGGGGGGGGGGGTCCCTGGAACAACATATTTTCAGATGGGGGGTCCCTGGAACAACATATTTTCAGATGGGGGTCCCTGGAACAACATATTATCAGATGGGGGTCCCTGGAACAACATATTTTCAGATGGGGGTCCCTGGAACAACCTATTTTCAGATGGGGGTCCCTGGAACAATTAACATATTATCAGATGGGGGTCCCTGGAACAACATATTTTCAGATTGGGGTCCCTGGAACAACATATTTACAGATGGAGGGGTCCCTGGAACAACATATCAGATGGGGGGCCCTGGAACAACATATTATCAGATGGGGGTCCCTGGAACAACATATTATCAGATGGGGGTCCCTGGAACAACATATCAGATGGGGGGGGGGGGTCCCTGGAACAACATATTTTCAGATGGGGGTCCCTGGAACAACATATTATCAGATGGGGGTCCCTGGAACAACATATCAGATGGGGGGGGGGGGGGGGGGGGTCCCTGGAACAACATATTTTCAGATGGGGGGTCCCTGGAACAACATATTTTCAGATGGGGGTCCCTGGAACAACATATTATCAGATGGGGGTCCCTGGAACAACATATTTTCAGATGGGGGGTCCCT